>NW_027512723.1:0-300000 GCF_048772815.1 Callospermophilus lateralis | reverse complement strand
TATATATATATACACACATATATATACATATACATAAAACACACACACAGACAAAAAAGTAGCAATATATATGTCAATCAAAATTCATTATAAAATATATACCATCCACAGATCTAAAAATATTCATTTTACTGAACATGGATTTATGTATAATGCTGTTCAACTAGCAAGCTCACCCATAGGTTGAATATTCAGTTCCAACAGGGTTTAGTAGGAGTGATCTCTTCTAACAATTTGTATCTGCCAAGTCAGCCACCTCACAAGAATGTACGTGTGGTACCAGATAGGAATCTATATGTGCATATAAGAATACAGAGAAAGGGAGACAGGAATTCACATATTTGTTAACCTTAAAAATACAAGGACAACTATTTCAACAAACAATTGACTAGATTTATAACTCCAACTCTGTATCATGCAAAAGGCAAGTCCATCTATACACCATGCCTACTCTGAACTGCTTGTATTTCTAATCTTTATGGTTTATTTTTCTCCATCATATTAGGATTAGTAGTCAGAGTCTGGTAGGGTATGGGTTAGAGTCAGGTATTCAGTATTTTGAATTGAAAATAGGACACTGAATCCAATGTGTATGCAAATATATGCTACGGAAAAATCTTCCCACTCTCCTCCAGAACAATGCCTTGACATTACCTTCGCCCCAAGTAAGGCACAATTAGAGGAGAAGAGTTAGAAAATCTGTGAATACATATCTAGAATGGAAAATGCTCCAGATTTCACATCTTTGGAGGTGGTAGAGGAGTTTCCAAAAGTAAGAAACAGGGTAAACACTCCACAAACATGGAGCTCTGCTGGCCAAAAGACTTTTTGAGAATCTGCCTCTGAGGTTGGGCACTTGAAATATATGTTGTTGTCAGGAGCTTTAGCTTTATTTGTAGTGAAACCATCAAAGCTGGATCTGCATCTATGTGACCTGGAGGAAATGGTTACTTATTTTCAAATAAAAATGAGGCAGCAGTGATTAATTCTCTTTTTGTAGGTAAACTTTGGCCACTGAGGGCTAAGGGTCTTCCCGTGTGGACTGTGAAACCAATGGTCATCCTCCAATTTTCGTGGTGTTTCTGGCTGCTGCACTGGGAGTTTGGTATTTGCTTCATGAAATACAACGAGTTCAAATGGGACACAGTGCTGAAGGGAGTTCTGTCAGGTGTGGTTGGCAGGGTCTCCAGGAGAATGCACCAACCAGGGTTCTATCTCAAGCAGCTTGCCCCCGTGACAATAGCAACATGATAATGAACATTGCTCTGAAACCTCTCGATATAAAAATATGCCTTTACATATATGGGTGTGATGGTTGCACCATGTCAGTCACAGCCATTTGGAAGCCAATGGAAGATCCACATGGCCCCACCACAGATGTTTTATCACACATTTGCATAACACAGCTCTAGGCCCACTACTTACCAGGCCCCAACATACTGGCATCTCTGTTCTACACCATTTTCATGAAACCCAGTCAATCAAGGCCCTGTCTGGTATACTCATGATCATCAACAGGACATCAAAGGTCCTCCAGTGCCAGCTGGTCATCGGAATTTCTAAAATTTCATGGTAATTATCTAGCATTTTTTCTCAGATGCATTTGGAGGCAATGTTGGTTTCAATTCATTCAGGAACCATTAAATGGTGAGGAAGCTAATTTCAGGGAAATCTCTGGAGCACTCTCACAGACAAGTCTACCCAAAGAGAGGCCAAAAAGTCACTTGAAGCCAGGCCCATTGAGGTCTACAAAGCGAGGTCCAAGTGTGTTTTGAATCTCAATTATGCCTGCCAAGTCTTTCAGAATAAAATCATGTAATATCCTGGCTGTGATTCCCAGTGTTCTGTGGAAAGCCACTCTGGGCCTTGATCCCAGGTTCCAATGGCAACTCTCATTCCTGGCCTCCTAAAATCCCAACACAATTCATGTCAATACTTCTCTGAGGTCAGTTCCAGAACTCAGTCTCTAAGGGGAATCACAGCAGAATTCATGCCCAGGTGGACCCAGTCATCTCTTCCAACTGCCACACAAATGACCACAATTATAACCAAAACACTCCTACATGGCCCTCATCTTCTACCATAAAGATACTCATCATTACATCTGGATGGAGGTTTTCATGAGAGGCACATCCCAAGACAGTGTCCAAAATAAGCTCCCTTGTCCCTCATTTGCCGAATGACAGGGTGGCTTGGACACCCTTCCTGTGAACCAGGAGTGATCAAATAGGCCTGCCCTTAATACTGCTTCGCTTCTCCAATTTGAGGCTCTCTGACTGTGGGGTCTAGATTCTTTTTGTGAATTGGAGTCATGAGAAAAGCCAAGCACCTCTGCAGAGATTTGAAGAACTCATTTCACCCAAAGGATCCCTATTCTGACATGATGGATTTCAGAAACCTAACAAAGGAAGGCAATATAATTCATGCACATTGATTGAACGTTTTTCCATTTTGGTTTAGGTGCACATATGGGATCTTTCTTTACATCCATCAGGTGCTGAGAATCTAAGTCACAGCCTAAAACAGGGCAAAGGGCCTGAATCAGACACATCCTTTTCCAATGAAATTAAGCAAAGAGCCAGAGGTGATGCACATTCATTTCCATTTGAAAACTGTTTTCTTCAGGCTTAACAAAGGGGTTGCATGAGACATAGACCTTTCTGATATTCAGGGCAACAGAACAATAGGTAAGCAAAAGGCCCAAAGCAGGGTATCTCCACTGAGACTTTCCTGGTCACACTGATATCTGAGTTTTCTGAGATACGGGCCATTCCATTCAGGTATCCAGTACATGGCCATGTCAAAGACCTTGGATTTGGTACATATCTTGGACACATAACCATGAGCCTATTCTAGAGAGTGGCCAGAATTCAGGAAGAAAACAGGGACTTAGGAAGGTATTAGGTGTTGCCCGTGCATAAGGCAAGCCACACTCCATACATATATTGGGCAGGATGAATGCTGGGAAGCTTTATACTAGACATGACACATCCATTGCTGCATTCTCTTTTCTCATGTCTACTACCACAGGCACAGTGGGATACACAGACATGGAAACACTCACCTCGTCAAACGACTTACCAGAAAAAGTTCACTCCAAAACAAACAAACCGCCATTCCTACCTATTTTCAGAACATGAGACAAACCACAAACCCACACCCACTCCCAAAAAGGCACCTCCTTCCCCAAGTAGGTGTGTGACTAACCAGAGTGTCCTCTGACTGGTGGCCATACTCTGTTCTTCCGAAATGGCCTGTCCTCTCTCAGATCTGTTTTCCTTGGCGAACTCTGTAAAGTTGTAAGGAAAAAATGGAGAGCTGCTACCTGCTTTCTCAGGAAAGTTCCCTCTTCAGAGCTCTCCAGGCATTTGGTAATCCTCACTTCAGTAGGTACCAAGAATGACTGACTCTATCCTTGCTAAATCCAAACAAGTGAGCCCACTGGGACTGGGACTGAAACTGCCTCTGGGTGCCTGGCTCCTTGGATACAAAGTTCAGAGAGTTCCATCACCAAGGAAATGAGGTATGTCACATTCTTTGGAACTGAATGAGGTCACTGCCTTGGCAAATGTATATCTTATGATGTACAAAAACTGAAGAAATAATAATGTACCAGTGTCGAATACAAATGAATGACAAATTACATATCATGTCCCATAGGAGTCTACTTGCATTGATGTTAGACTGGGTCAGTTACTGTAGAATAATTAGGATTTGTATGCACCATTCACTGAAGTTAGTTTTCAGTACTAGGAAACAAATATGTATTTCAGGTGGATGAATATTTCTGATTATAATCTTGTGAAAAGTGGATTATAAATCCACATACATGAACATGAATGAATTTAGAGAGTGTATATTAGACACATATATTTCATATTTTGAAAAATTTGGAGAGTATATCTATATCTATATCTACATCTATATATATACACACACACACACACACACACAACACTCACAGACATTAAAAAGTACCAATATAAATGCCAATCGAAATTCATCAGTAAATATATATCATCCACAAATGCAAAAATATTTATTTTACTGAACATGAGTTAATGTATAATGTTGTTCTACTAGGACGCTCTTCTATAGGTTGAATTTTCATTTCCAACAGCATTAAGGAGGAGTGAACACTTCTCACAATTTGTATCTGCCAAGACAGCCACCTCACAAAAATGTATGTGTGATACCTGGTAGGATTCTATGTATGCATATAAATATACATGTGTGAATAGGCTACAGAAAAGGGAAACAAGAATTCACATATTTGTTAAGTTTAAAAACACGTGGAGAATATTTCAATTAAAATTTGACTAGATTTATAACTCCTACCTTATATAATGCATATGTCAAGTCCAACTATACAACATGTCTCCTCTGAAGTGCTTGTATTTCCATTGTGTTGGGTTAATTTTCTCCATTATATTAGGATGAATAGTCTGAGACTACTAGGTATGGGTTAGTGTCAGGGATTCAGTATTTCGAATGGAAAATTGGAAAATGAATCCAATGTGTATGTAAATATATGCTGCACAAATATCCTCCCGCTCTCATCCAGAACAATGCCTTGACATTACCTTCACCCCATGTAAGACACAATTAGAGGAGAAGAGTTACAAAATCAGTGAATACATATCTGGAATGGAAAATGCTCAGGAGTTCACAACCTTGGAGGTGGTAGAGGAGTTTCCAAAACTAAGGGACAGGGTAAACACTCCACAAACATGGAGCTCTGCTGGCCTAAAAACTTTTTGAGAAACTGCCTCTGAGCTTCCACACTTGAAATATATGTTGTTTTCAGGAGATTTGGATTCCTCTGTAGTGAGACCATCAAAGCTGGGTCTGCATCTATGTGACCTGGTGGACATGGTTTCTTATTTTCCAATGAACAAGATGAAGCAGTGCTGAATCCTCTCTTTGTAGGTAAACTGAGGCCACTGGGGACTAAGTGTCTCCCCGTGTGGACTGTGATGCCATTCGGTCCTCCTCCAATTTGTGGTGTTTTTGCTGCTGCACTGTGAGTTTGGTATTTGTTTCATGAAATACTAGGAGCTAAACTGGGGCACAGTGCTGGAGGGAGTTCTGTCACGTGTGGTGGGTCAGGGTCTGCAAGAGAATGCACCAACTAGGCTCCTATCTCTCACAGCTTGCCCCATTGCCCTCTTGTCCATATCAACCTGATTCTTAATTTTCCTCTGAAAACTCTCCATATAACAAGATGCCTTTACATATAAGGGTCTGCTGGCTGCACCATGTAAGTTACAAGCCATTTGGAATTCAATGGTAGATCCACATGGCCCTACCACGGATGTTTTATCAAACACCTCCCCACCAATGCTCTAGACCCACTACTCAGCAGGCTCCAACTTACTGGCATCTCTGTTCTACACCATTTTCATGAAACTCAGTAAATCAAGGCACTGTCTGGTATACTCATGATGAGCAACAGGACATCCAATATTTCTCCAGTGCCACGTGGTCATAGGAATTTCAAAAATTTCATGGTATTTATCTAGCCATTTTTCAAGCATGAAGTTGGAGGCACTGTGGGTTTCAGTTCATTCAGCAAACATTAAATGGTGAGGAAGCTCATTTCAATGAAATCTCTGGAGAACTCTCACAGGCACGGCTTCCCAAAGAGTGGACAAAAGGTCACATTAGGCCAGGCCCATTGAGGTCTACAATGTGAGGTCCATGTGTGTTTTGACTCTCAACTATGGCTGCCATTTCTTTAAGAATAAAATCATGTGATATCCTTGCTGAGATTCCCAGGCCTCTGTGGAAATCCACCCGGGGCCTAGGTCTCAGTTTCCAAGAGCGACTTTCATGCGTGGCCTCTTAAAATCCCAACAAAATTCATGGCAATGCTTCTCTGAGTTCAGTTCCAAAACCCAGTCTCTAAGGGGAATCACACCAGAGTTCAAGCCCACGTGGACCCAGTCATTTTTTCCAATGCAACACAAATGACCAAAATTAAAACCAAAACACTCCCACATGGCCTTCATCTTATTCCATATAGTCAATCATCTTAACCTCTGGCTGAAGGTTTCCATGAGGGGCGCAGCCCAAGACAGTGTCCAAAATCAGCTCGTTTGCCCCTCATTTGCCTAAAATCAGGGTAGCCTGGACACCGTTTCTGTGAACCAGGAGTGAACAAATAAGCCTGCCGTTAATACTCCTTTGTTTCTCCAATTTGAGGCCTACTGATTTTAGGTATCGATTCTTTAGGTGATTTAGAGTCATGTGAAAACACAAGCACCTCTGCAGGGCTTTGAAGAACTCATTTGACCCAAAGAATCCCTATTGTCATTTGATGGAGTGCAGGAACCTAACAGAGGAAGGCAAGAGACTTCATCCACAATGAATGATATTTTTTGCCATTTTGGTTTTGGAAGCTCAGATGGGATCATTCTTAAGATCCATCAGGTGCTGAGAATCTAAGTCACAGCCACACACAGGTCCAAGAGGCTGATAAAGAGCCACAGGTGAGGCCCATTCATTTCCATTTGAAAACTGTTTTCTTCAGGCTTCACAAAGGGGTGGCCTGAGGCAAAGACCTTCCTGACATTCAGTGAAACACAACAATAAGTAAGCAAAAGGCGCAAAGCAGGGTTTCTGCACTGAGACTTTCCTGGTCACACTGATATCTGAGTTTTCTGAGATGCTCGCCATTCTCTTCAGCTATCCAGTACATGGCCATGTCACAGAGCTTGGAGGTGGTACATATTTTGGACACAAATCCATGAGCCAATTCTGGAGAGTGGCCAGAATTCAGGAAGAAAACAACAACTTAGAAAGATAGCAGGTGTTGCAAATTGATAAGACAAGCTGCAGTCCATTCATATATTGGGCAGGATGAATTATGGGAAGATTTATACTAGACAGGACACATCCATTAATGCATTCTCTTTTCTAATGTCTACAACAATGGACACAGTGGGATACACAGAAAGAGAAACACTCGCCATGTCAAATGACTTACTGGAAACTGTGCACTCCAAACCAAACAAACCGCCTTTCCTATCTATTCTCAGAACATGAGACAAAACAACAAACCCACACCCACTCCCACAAAGGCACCTCCTTCCCCCAAGTACGTCTGTGACTATCCGGAGTGTCCTCTGACTGGTGGGCCATACTATGTTCCCCCGAAATGGCCTGTCTTCTCTCAGATCTTGTTTCCTTTACCAACTCTGTGAAGATGTCAGGAAAAAGTGGTTAGCCACTACCTGTTTTCTCAGGAAAGGTCCATCTTCAGAGCTCTCCTGGCATTTGGCCATCCTCACATCATTAGGTACCAAGAAAACTGACTCTGTCCTTGGTAAATCCAAACAAGTGAGCCCACTGGGACTGGGACTGGGACTGCCTCTGGGTGCCTGGCTTTTGGATACCAAGTTCAGAGAGTTCCATCACCAAGGAAATGAGGTATGTCACATTCTTTGGAACTGAATGAGGTCACTGCCTTGGCAACCACTTTGTCCTAACAGTTGCTTCCAAGGGTAACATAAGATGGAGGTTGCCCCTACTTCCTGTGACACTTTCATAAGGTAGAATGTATATCACCATTGGCACCCGGGAACAGCTCTCCACTCAGCCCTGGTTTGGTCCATCTTCTGTACAATAAGAAGAGAGAGAGGCAGATTCAGACACATCCCTTCATCCTGACCAGGTTGTTTGCCATGGAAGATGACTTTTGCTCTCTCAGGTGCTTCATACCTGCCTACAACTTCTCCAGGTATCATTTGTGCATGGACATTTGAGGTTCTCATCAGGTGGAAGGTCCCCAACTTTCCTGTATTGTAAGAACCCCTCTGTCCCTGCTCTTCTGTAAAATGATTGAGGGAACAGTGTATACTTGGGGTTAAAAACAGGTTTGATTTGGGTTACGAGTGATTCTGTGTGATGAATAATGGTATTGGGAACCTGCAATATTTACAAGAATATAGAGGTGAAATATAAGTAGGAAAACAGAAATCTAGGTATGATTTGAAGCCCAGAAGGGTTTTGCCCTTGATTGGGATACTTAGCTTTGAATGATGTTCTGCAAAGATGTCTCAGATAATTCGATATACAATGGCATAGGACCTTGTACATTGGATGATTGAATTTAGAAGAGAACATCCAGTCAAAAAGGGATATTCAGTAGGATTAGGAAGATAGTCGGTAGGTTTAGGAAGAAGAGTGAGTATAGGATTTGGACCAAAAGTTCTTTAGCAATAGACTTTCGGTTGTTGAGTGAATGTAAATGTCAGCATATATGAAGAGTCAGTCACTATGTTGAACTGGGGAAAATATGTAGAAAAGCAGATATCAATAGAAACATTACGAAATCAGGCAAAGTATAAAGTGAGTGATAGAATTAGACATTTTCAACAGGGTTGAGTTTGAATATATAAATTAGGAAAAAAACAAATATGTAGTCACCAATAGGATTGACAATTGACAGCATTATTCAACCTGGACATGGATGTTTTTAGAAATCCATGTTCACTTTCCATTTAGGCTTTGGTACAATCATAAGTGTGACCTTTCCATTTTTTGTCCAGAATATTACTGTGATAATGAGGTGACATGAGTATTTCTTTCACCATTTCTGGGAGCAATATATTGAAGATGTAAAATGAGAATCGGGGGTACAAAGAGGTGTACCCTGTTTCTAGGAACATAGAAAAAAGCATGAATAGACCATACTGTGAATAAATAATATAACTTTTTTGAACTTTAAATAATGAATTGAACTGATATCTGAAAAATTAAAGGAAATCGTATATTGATATACAATCATTCATTCCAACCAGGTATATATGTAATGGAAATATTTGTGTTTAGGTTTATCATGAAGAGTGTGTGAGTTTTGCTTCAAAATGATTATGGAAATTCAAAATAATGTGTTTGGAAAGAAGTCTCATGAAAAGACCAGTCAAGAAACCCTGACAATACATGTTTTCTGAAGCAAGAAGTGGTTAAAGTTGAAACAAATGCTTATTAATTTGTGAACTTGTGGATGAAATGTATATCCTGTGATGTGCAAAAACTGAAGAAACAATAATGTACCAGTGTCGAATACAAATGAATGACAAATTACATATCATGTCCCATAGGAGTCTACTTGCATTGATGTTAGACTGCGTCAGTTACTGTAGAATAATTAGGATTTGTATGCACCATTTACTAAAGTTAGTTTTCAGTACTAGGAAACAAATATGTATTTCAGGTGGATGAATATTTCTGATTATAATCTTGTGAAAAGTGGATTATAAATCCACATACATGAACATGAATGAATTTAGAGAGTGTATATTAGACACATATATTTCATATTTTGAAAAATTTGGAGAGTATATCTATATCTATATCTACATACAGAAACACACACACACACACACACACACACACACACAACACTCACAGACATTAAAAAGTACCAATATAAATGCCAATCGAAATTCATCAGTAAATATGTATCATCCACAAATGCAAAAATATTTATTTTACTGAACATGAGTTAATGTATAATGTTGTTCTACTAGGACGCTCTCCTATAGGTTGAATTTTCATTTCCAACAGCATTTAGGAGGAGTGAACTCTTCTCACAATTTGTATCTGCCAAGGCAGTCACCTCAAAAAAATGTATGTGTGATACCTGGTAGGATTCTATATATGCATATAAATATACATGTGTGAATAGGCTACAGAAAAGGGAAACAAGAATTCACATATTTGTTAAGTTTAAAAACACATGGAGAATATTTCAATTAAAATTTGACTAGATTTATAACTCCTACCTTATATAATGCAAATGTCAAGTCCAACTATACAACATGTCTCCTCTGAAGTGCTTGTATTTCTATTGTGTTGGGTTAATTTTCTCCATTATATTAGGATGAATAGTCTGAGTCTACTAGGTATGGGTTAGTGTCAGGGATTCAGTATTTCGAATGGAAAATTGGAAAATGAATCCAATGTGTATGTAAATATATGCTGCACAAATATCCTCCCACTCTCATCCAGAACAATGCCTTGACATTACCTTCAACCCAAGTAAGACACAATTAGAGGAGAAGAGTTACAAAATCAGTGAATATATATCTGGAATGGAAAATGCTCAGGAGTTCACAACCTTGGAGGTGGTAGAGGAGTTTCCATGACTAAGGGACAGGGTAAACACTCCACAAAATTGGAGCTTTGCTGGCCTAAAAACTTTTTGAGAAACTGCCTCTGAGCTTCCACACTTGAAATATATGTTGTTTTCAGGAGATTTGGCTTCCTCTGTAGTGAGACCATCAAAGCTGGGTCTGCATCTATGTGACCTGGAGGACATGTTTTCTTATTTTCCAATGAACAAGATGAAGCAGTGCTGAATCCTCTCTTTGTAGGTAAACTGAGGCCACTGGGGACTAAGTGTCTCCCCGTTTGGACTGTGAAGCCATTTGGTCCTCCTCCACTTTTTGTGGTGTTTTTGCTGCTGCACTGTGAGTTTGGTATTTGTTTCACGAAATACTAGGAGCTAAACTGGGACACAGTGCTGGAGGGAGTTCTGTCACGTGTGGTGGGTCAGGGTCTGCAAGAGAATGCACCAACTAGGCTCCTATCTCTCACAGCTTGCCCCATTGCCCCCTTGTCCATATCAACCTGATTCTTAATTTTCCTATGAAAACTCTCCATATGACAAGATGCCTTTACATATAAGGGTCTGCTGGCTGCACCATGTCAGTTACAAGACATTTGGAATCGAATGGTAGATCCACATGGCCCTACCACGGATGTTTTATCAAACACCTCCCCACCACTGCTCTAGACCCACTACTCAGCAGGCTCAAACTTACTGGCATCTCTGTTCTACACCATTTTCATGAAACTCAGTAAATGAAGGCACTGTCTGGTATACTCATGATCAGCAACAGGACATCCAATGTTTCTCCAGTGCCACCTGGTCATAGGAATTTCAAAAATTTCATGGTATTTATCTAGCCATTTTTCAAGCATCAAGTTGGAGGCACTGTGGGTTTCAGTTCATTCAGCAAACATTAAATGGTGTGGAAGCTCATTTCAATGAAATCTCTGGAGAACTCTCACAGGCACGGGTTCCCAAAGAGTGGACAAAAGGTCACATTAGGCGAGGCCCATTGAGGTCTACAATGTGAGATCCATGTGTGTTTTGACTCTCAACTATGGCTGCCATTTCTTTAAGAATAAAATCATGTGATATCCTTGCTGAGATTCCCAGGCCTCTGTCGAAATCCACCCGGGGCCTAGGTCTCAGTTTCCAAGAGCGACTTTCATGCGTGGCCTCTTAAAATCCCAACAAAATTCATGGCAATTCTTCTCTAAGTTCAGTTCCAAAACCCAGTCTCTAAGGGGAATCACACCAGAGTTCAAGCCCACGTGGACCCAGTCATTTTTTCCAATGCCACACAAATGACCAAAATTAAAACCAAAACACTCCCACATGGCCCTCATCTTATTCCATATAGTCAATCATCTTAAACTCTGGCTGGAGGTTTCCATGAGGGGCGCAGCCCAAGACAGTGGCCAAAATCAGCTCCTTTGCCCCTCATTTGCCTAAAGTCAGGGTAGCCTGGACACCGTTTCTGTGAACCAGGAGTGAACAAATAAGCCTGCCGTTAATACTTCTGTGTTTCTCCAATTTGAGGCCTACTGATTTTAGGTATCGATTCTTTAGGTGATTTAGAGTCATGCGAAAACACAAGCACCTCTGCAGGGCTTTGAAGAACTCATTTGAGGCAAAGAATCCCTATTGTCATTTGATGGAGTGCAGGAACCTAACAGAGGAAGGCAAGAGACTTCATCCACAATGAATGAAATTTTTTGCCATTTTGGTTTTGGAAGCTCACATGGGATCATTCTTAAGATCCATCAGGTGCTGAGAATCTAAGTCACAGCCACACACAGGTCCAAGAGGCTGATAAAGACACATCTCTTTCCAAAGCAATTAAGCAAAGAGCCACAGGTGAGGCCCATTCATTTCCATTTGAAACTGTTTTCTTCAGGCTTCACAAAGGGGTGGCCTGAGGCAAAGACCTTCCTGACATTCAGTGCAACACAACAATAAGTAAGCAAAAGGCCCAAAGCAGGGTTTCTGCACTGAGACTTTCCTGGTCACACTGATATCTGAGTTTTCTGAGATGCTCGCCATTCTCTTCAGCTATCCAGTACATGGCCATGTCACAGAGCTTGGAGGTGGTACATATTTTGGACACAAATCCATGAGCCTATTCTGGAGAGTGGCCAGAATTCAGGAAGAAAACAACAACTTAGAAAGATAGCAGGTGTTGCACATTGATAAGACAAGCTGCAGTCCATTCATATATTGGGCAGGATGAATTATGGGAAGATTTATACTAGACAGGACACATTCATTAATGCATTCTCTTTTCTAAAGTCTACAACAACGGACATAGTGGGATACACAGAAACACTCGCGGTGTCAAATGACTTACTAGAAACTGTCCACTCCAAACAAACAAACCACCTTCCTATCTATTCTCAGAACATGAGACAAAACAACAAACCCACACCCACTCCCACAAAGGCACCTCCTTCCCCAAGTAGGTCTGTGACTATCTGAAGTGTCCTCTGAATGTGGGCCATACTATGTTCCCCCGAAATGGCCTGTCTTCTCTCAGATCTTGTTCCTTGACCAACTCTCTGAAGATGTCAGGAAAAAGTGGTTAGCCACTACCTGTTTTCTCAGGAAAGGTCCATCTTCAGAGCTCTCCTGGCATTTGGCCATCCTCACATCATTAGGTACCAAGAAAACTGACTCTGTCGTTGGTAAATCCAACAAGTGAGCCCACTGGGACTGGGACTGGGACTGCCTCTGGATGCCTGGCTTCTTGGATACCAAGTTCAGAGAGTTCCATCACCAAGGAAATGAGGTATGTCACATTCTTTGACTGAATGAGGTCACTGCCTGGCAACCACTTTGTCCTAACAGTTGCTTCCAAGGGTAACATAAGATGGAGGTTGCCCTACTTCTGTGACACTTTCATAAGGTAGAATGTATATCAACCATTGGCACCCGGGAACAGCTCTCCACTCAGGCCTGGTTTGGTCCATCTTCTCTACAATAAGAAGAGAGAGATTCAGATTCAGACACATCCCTTCATCCTGACCAGGTTGTTTGCCATGGAAGATGACTCTTGCTCTCTCAGGTGCTTCATACCTGCCTACAACTTCTCCAGGTATCATTTGTGCATGGACATTTGAGGTTCTCATCAGGTGGAAGGTCCCCAACTTTCCTGTATTGTAAGAACCACTCTGTCCCTGCTCTTCTGTAAAATGATTGAGGGAACAGTGTATACTTGGGTTAAAAACATTTTTGATTTGGGTTACGAGTGATTCTGTGTGATGAATAATGTATTGTGAACCTGCAATATTTACAAGAATATAGAGGTGAAATATAAGTAGGAAAACAGCAATCTAGGTATGATTTGGAAGCCCAGAAGGGTTTTGCCCTTGATTGGTATACTTAGCTTTGAATTATGTTCTGCAAAGATGCCTCAGATAATTCGATATACAATGGCATAGGACCTTGTACATTGGATGATTGAATTTAGAAGAGAATATCCAGTCAAAAAGGGATATTCAGTAGGATTAGGAAGATAGTCGGTAGGTTTAGGAAGAAGAGTGAGTATAGGATTTGGACCAAAAGTTCTTTAGCAATAGACTTTCGATTGTAGAGTGAATGTAAATGTCAGCACATAATGTTGAACTGGGGAAAATATGTAGAAAAGCAGATATCAATAGAAACATTACAAAATCAGGCAAAGTATAAAGTGAGTGATAGAATTAGACATTTTCAACAGGGTTGAGTTTGAATATATAAATTAGGAAAAAAACAAATATGTAGTCACCAATAGGATTGACAATTGACAGCATTATTCAACCTGGACATGGATGTTTTTAGAAATCCATGTTCACTTTCCATTTAGGCTTTGGTACAATCATAAGTGTGACCTTTCCATTTTTTGTCCAGAATATTACTGTGATAATGAGGTGACATGAGTATTTCTTTCACCATTTCTGGGAGCAATATATTGAAGATGTAAAATGAGAATCAGGGGTACAAAGAGGTGTACCCTGTTTCTAGGAACATAGAGAAAAAGCATGAATAGACCATACTGTGAATAAATAATATAACTTTTTTGAACTTTAAATAATGAATTAACTGATATCTGAAAAATTAAAGGAAATCATATATTGATATACAATCATTCATTCCAACCAGGTATATATCTAATAGAAATATTAGTGTTTTGGTTTATTATGAAGAGTGTGTGAGTTTTGCTTCAAAATGATTATGGAAATTCAAAATAATGTGTTTGGAAAGAAGTCTCATGAAAAGACCAGTCAAGAAACCCTGACAATTCATGTGTTCTGAAGCAAGATGATTAAAGTTGAAACAAATGCTTATTAATTTGTGAACTTGTGGATGAAATGTATATCCTGTGATGTGCAAAAACTGAAGAAATAATAATGTACCAGTGTCGAATACAAATGAATGACAAATTACATATCATGTCCCATAGGAGTCTACTTGCATTGATGTTAGACTGGGTCAGTTACTGTAGAATAATTAGGATTTGTATGCACCATTCACTGAAGTTAGTTTTCAGTACTAGGAAACAAATATGTATTTCAGGTGGATGAATATTTCTGATTATAATCTTGTGAAAAGTTGATTATAAATCCACATACATGAACATGAATGAATTTAGAGTGTGTATATTAGACACATATATTTCATATTTTGAAAAATTTGGAGAGTATATCTATATCTATATCTATATCTATATCTATATATACACACACACACACACACACACACACACACACACAACACTCACAGACATTAAAAAGTACCAATATAAATGCCAATCGAATTCATCAGTAAATATGTATCATCCACAAATGCAAAAATATTTATTTTACTGAACATGAGTTAATGTATAATGTTGTTCTACTAGGACTCTCTCCTATAGGTTGAATTTTCATTTCCAACAGCATTTAGGAGGAGTGAACTCTTCTCACAATTTGTATCTGCCAAGACAGCCATCTCACAAAATGTACGTGTGATACCTGGTAGGATTCTATATATGCATATAAATATACATGTGTGAATAGGCTACAGAAAAGGGAAACAAGAATTCACATATTTGTTAAGTTTAAAAACACATGGAGAATATTTCAATTAAAATTTGACTAGATTTATAACTCCTACCTTATATAATGCAAATGTCAAGTCCAACTATACAACATGTCTCTGTAGAACCTTTGGATGTCCTGTTGTTTATCATGAGTATACTAGACAGTGCCTTGATTGACTGTGTTTCATGAAAATGATCTTGAACAGACATGCCAGTAAGTTGGTGCCTGCTGAGTAGTGTGCCTAGAGCAGTGGTGTGTATGTGTGTCATAATACATCTCTGATGTGGCCATATGGATTTGCCATTGGCTTCCAAATGGCTTGTGACAGACATGGTGAGGCCAGCAGACACTAATATGTAAGGGCGTCTTGTTATATTGAGAGGTTTCATGGCAATGTTAAGAATCAGGTTGCAATAGACAAGGGAAAAAGCTATGTGGGATAGAAGCCTGTTTGGTGCATTCTCCTGCAGACCCTGACCCACCACATGTGGCAGAACTCCATCCAGCACTGTGTCCTTTTGAACTCCTTGTATTTCGTGAAGCAAATACCAAACTCCCAATGCAGGAGAAAGAAAAACCATGAAAAAGTGGAGGATGACCAAATGGCTTCACAGCCCAGATGGGGAGAGACTTAGCACGCACTGGTCACATTTTACTTAAAAGAGAGAATTCACGACTGCTGCCTCATGTTCATTAGAAAATAAAAACCATGTCCTCCAGGTCACATAGAATCAGACCCAGCTTTGATGGTCTCACGACAAAGGAAGCTAAAGCTCCTGAAAACAACATATATTTCAAGTGCCCAACCTCAGAGGCAGTTTATCAAGAAGTCCTTTAGGCCAGCAGAGCTCCATGTTTGTGGAGTTTTTAACCCTGTCCCTTACTTATGGAAACTTCTCTACCACATCCAAGGTTGTGAACTCATGAGCATTTTCCATTCCAGTTATATATTCACAGATTTTATAACTCTTCTCCACTAATTGTGTCTTACTTGGGGCGAAGGTAATGTCAAGGCATTGTTCTGGATGAGAGAGGGAAAATATTTTGTGTAGCACATATTTGATAGACATTGGATTCTTTTTCCTATTTTCCATTCAAAAATACTGAATCCCTGACACTAACACATACCCTACTAGACTCTGACTACTAATCCTAATATGATGGAGAAAAATAACCCAAATAGAACAGAAATACAAGCAGGTCAGAGGAGGCATGGTGTATTTTTGAACTTTTCTTTTGCATAATAAATGGTAGGTGTTATAAATCTAGTGAATTTTTATTTGGAATAGTTTTTCATGTGTTTTTAAAATTAACAAATATGTGAATCCCTGCCTCCCTTCTCTGTAGCCTATACAGCACATGTATTTTTATATGTACATATAGAATCCTACCTGGTATCACACGTACATTTTTGTGAGGTTTCTGAATCGGCAGTTATAAATTGTGTGAAGAGACTACCCTCTTAACGCTGTTGGAACTAAAAATTCAACCTATGGGTGAGCTTCCTAGTACAACAACATTATACATAATTCCATGTTCAGTAAAGTATATATTTTTGCATCAGTAGATGTTATATATTTCATTATAAATTTCATTTGGCATATATTGCTACTTTTTTATGTTTCTCTGTGTGTTTTTTTGGTATATATATATATATATATATATATATATATATATATACTCTCCTGATTTATCAAAACATGAAATATATGTGTCTTATATACACTCTCTACATTCATACATTCATTCATGTTCATGCATGAGGAAATATAATCAAATTTTCTCAAGATTATTATTGGAAATATTCATCCATCTGAAATACATATTTGTTTCCTTGTACTGACAACTCACTTCTGTGAATGGTGCATACAAATCCTAATAATTCTACAGTATCTGACCCAGTTTAACATCAATGCAAGTAGATTCCTATGGGACATGATGTGTATTTTGACGTTCATTTATATTCAACACTGCTACATTAATATTTCTGCAGTTTTTGCACATCATAGGATATATATTTCATCCACAAGTTCACAACTTTATAGGTATTTTTTCACTTTTAATCATTTCCTGCTTCAGAACACATGTATTCCTCCCGGTTTCTTGACTGGTCTTTTCATGAGACTTCTCTGCAAACACATTTTTTTTTTTAATTTCATAATCAGTTTTGAAGCAAAACTCACACACTTTTCATGATAAACCATAAATCTAATATCACCATTAGAAGCATAACTGTTTGGAATGGATGATTGTATATCAATATTAGGTTTCCTGTATATTTTCAGAAATCAATTCAATCCATTATTTAAAGTTCGAACCAGTATATTATTTATTCACAGTATGGTCTATTCATGCATTATCTCTATTATTCATAGGCACAAGGTACACCTATTTGTACCCCCAAATTAATTTATACGTCTTCAAAATATTGCTTTCCTACATATTTTACCCAGTTCATCATTGTGACTGACTCTTCACATGTGCTGACATTTACATTCACTCTCTACCTGAAACCCTATTGCTAAAGAACTTTTGGTCCAAATCCTATACTCACTCTTTTATCTAAACCTACCGACTATTTTCCTAATCCTACCGAATATCCCTTTTTGACTGGATGTTCTCTTCCACATTCAATCATCCAAATTAGAAGGTCCTATGCCATAGTATATTGATTTAACTGAGACAACTGTGCAGGACATAAATCAATGCTAAGTATCCCAATCAAGGGCCCAATGCCCTTCTGGGCTTCAAAACTTACCTAGATTTCTGTTTTCATACTTATATTTCACCTATATATTCTTATAAATATCGCAGGTTCCTAATACAAATATTCATTCCAGAGAATGATTCCTAACCCAAATTGAACATGTTATTAACCCTAACCATACACTTTTCCCTCAATCTAATTTTACAGAAGAGCAGGGACAGAGTTGGTCTTACAATTCAGGAATATAGGCGATCTCCAGCTGCTGAAAACCTAAAAGGTCCAGCTGAAATGATCCTTGGAGAAGATGTAGGCAGCTATGAAGGACATGAGAGAGCAAAAGTCATCTTCCATGGCAAACAACCTGGTCAGGTTGATGGGGATGTGTCTGAATTAGCCTCTCTCTTCCTAATGTAGAGAAGATGGACCAAACCATGCCTGTGTGGAGAGCTGTTCCCCGGTGCCTATGGTTGATATATACCATTCTAACTTAAGACTGAGTCACAGCAAGTAGAGGCAGCCTCCATCTTTTGGGAACCATGTAAGCAACTGTTAAAACAAAGTGGTTCCAAGGAAGTGACTTCATTCAGATCTTGAAGAAAGTGACATCACCTTACAGTTTTGGTAATTAAAGTCTGTGATCTTGGGATCCAGGAAACCAGGCACACAGAGTCAAACCCACTCCATGTCCCAGTGGGCTAACTTGTTTGGATTTAACAAGACAGAGTCACTCTTTCTTTGTACCTCTGATGTGAGGACAGCCAAATGCCTGGAAACTATGAAGACTGTTTTTCCAGAGAAAGCAGGTAGTTTCTCACCATGGGCTCCTGACAACTTCACAGAGTTGGCCAAAGAGACCAGATTGGAGACAGGACAGCCATTTTGGGGGAACATAGTATGGCCCACAAGTCAGAGGACACTCCGGATAGTCACAGACCTACTTGGGGAAAGGAGGTGACTTTTTGGGTGTGAGTGTGAGTTTGTGGTTTTGTCTCATGTTCTGAGAATAGTTAGGAAAGCTGGTTTGTTTGTTTTGGAGTGGACTGTGTCTAGTAAGTCCTTTGACAAGGTGAGTGATTCTGTGTCTATATATCATACTGTGTCCGTGATTGTAGACATTAGAAAAGAGAATTCATCAATGGATGTGTCCTGTCTACGAGAAAGCTTCAAAGCATTCATCCTGTGCAATTTATGAATGGACTGCAGGTTGACGTATGGATGGGCAACTCCTGCCATCTTTCTAAATTCCTGTTTTCTTCCTGAATTCTGGACACTCTCCAGAATACGCTCATGATTTTGTGTCCAAGATATGTACCACCTCCATCTCTGTGACATGGCCATGTACTGGATAGCTGATGGGAATGGCGAGTGTCTCAGAAAACTCAGATATCAGTATGCCCAAGAAAGTCTCAGTGGAGAAACCCTGCTTTGGGCCTTTTGCTTACCTATTCTGTTGCCCTGAATGTCAGGAAGGTCTTTGCCTCAGGCCACACTTTGTGAAGCCTGCAGAAAATAGTTATCAAATGGAAAAGAATGGTCATTTCCTGTGCCTCTTTGCTTAATTGCTTTGGAAATGGATGTTTCTGAATCAGCCTCTCAGCCCTGTGTGAGGCTGTGGCTTAGATTCACAGCTCATGATGGGTCTAAAGAAAAATCCCATGTGTGCATCCCAAACCAAAATGGACAAAAGAGCTGTCAGAGTAGTTCTTACAATACAGGAAAGTTGGGGACCTTCCACCTGATGAGAACCTCAAATGTCCATGCACAAATGATACCTGGAGAAGTTGTAGGCAGGTATGAAGCACCTGAGAGAGCAAAAGTCATCTTCCATGGCAAACAACCTGGTCAGGATGAAGGGATGTGTCTGAATCTGGATCTCTCTCTTCTTATTGTAGAGAAGATGGACCAAACCAGGCCTGAGTGGAGAGCTGTTCCCGGGTGCCAATGGTTGATATACATTCTACCTTATGAAAGTGTCACAGGAAGTAGGGCAACCTCCATCTTATGTTACCCTTGGAAGCAACTGTTAGGACAAAGTGGTTGCCAAGGCAGTGACCTCATTCAGTTCCAAAGAATGTGACATACCTCATTTCCTTGGTGATGGAAATCTCTGAACTTGTTATCCAAGAAGCCAGGCACCCAGAGGCAGTCCCAGTCCCAGTCCCAGTGGGCTCACTTGTTTGGATTTACCAAGGACAGAGTCAGTTTTCTTGGTACCTAATGATGTGAGGATGGCCAAATGCCAGGAGAGCTCTGAAGATGGACCTTTCCTGAGAAAACAGGTAGTGGCTAACCACTTTTTCCTGACATCTTCACAGAGTTGGTCAAGGAAAGAAGGTCTGAGATAAGACAGGCCATTTCGGGGGAACATAGTATGCCCCACCAGTCAGAGGACACTCCGGATAGTCACAGACCTACTTGGGGGAAGGAGGTGCCTTTGTGGGAGTGGGTGTGGGTTTGTTGTTTTTTCTCATGTTCTGAGAATAGATAGGAAAGGCGGTTTGTTTGGTTTGGAGTGGACAGTTTCTAGTAAGTCATTTGACACGGCGAGTGTTTCTGTTTCTGTGTATCCCACTGTATCTGTTGTTGTAGACATTAGAAAAGAGAATGCATTAATGGATGTGTCCTGTCTAGTATAAATCTTCCCATAATTCATCCTGCCCAATATATGAATGGACTGCAGCTTGTCTTATCGATGTGCAACACCTGCTATCTTTCTAAGTTGTTGTTTTCTTCCTGAATTCTGGCCACTCTCCAGAATAGGCTCATGGATTTGTGTCCAAAATATGTACCACCTGCAAGCTCTGTGACATGGCCATGTACTGGATAGCTGAAGAGAATGGCGAGCATCTCAGAAAACTCAGATATCAGTGTGACCAGAAAAATCTCAGTGCAGAAACCCTGCTTTGGGCCTTTTGCTTACTTATTGTTGTGTTGCACTGAATGTCAGGAAGGTCTTTGCCTCAGGCCACCCCTTTGTGAAGCCTGAAGAAAACAGTTTTCAAATGGAAATGAATGGGCCTCACCTGTGGCTCTTTGCTTAATTGCTTTGGAAAGAGATGTGTCTTTATCAGCCTCTTGGACCTGTGTGTGGCTGTGACTTAGATTCTCAGCACCTGATGGATCTTAAGAATGATCCCATGTGAGCTTCCAAAACCAAAATGGCAAAAAATTTCATTCATTGTGGATGAAGTCTCTTGCCTTCCTCTGTTAGGTTCCTGCACTCCATCAAATGACAATAGGGATTCTTTGGGTCAAATGAGTTCTTCAAAGCCCTGCAGTGGTGCTTGTGTTTTCGCATGACTCTAAATCACCTAAAGAATTGATACCTAAAATCAGTAGGCCTGAAATTGGAGAAACAAAGAAGTATTAAAGGCAGGCTTATTTGTTCACTCCTGGTTCACAGAAACGGTGTCCAGGCTACCCTGACTTTAGGCAAATGAGGGGCAAAGGAGCTGATTTTGGACACTGTCTTGGGCTGCGCCCCTCATGGAAACCTCCAGCCAGAGGTTAAGATGATTGACTATATGGAATAAGATTAGGGCCATGTGGGAGTGTTTTGGTTTTGATTTTGGTCATTTGTGTGGCATTGGAAAAAATGACTGGGTACACGTAGGGTTGAACTCTGGTGTGATTCCCCTTAGAGACTGGGTTTTGGAAATGAATTCAGAGAAGCATTGCCATGAATTTTGTTGGGATTTTAAGAGGCCACGCATGAAAGTCGCTCTTGGAAACTGAGACCTAGACCCCGGGTGGATTTCAACAGAGGACTGGAAATCTCAGCAAGGATATCACATGATTTTATTCTTAAAGAAATGGCAGCCATAGTTGAGAGTCAAAACACACATGGACCTCACATTGTAGACCTCAATGGGCCTGGCCTAATGTGACCGTTTGTCCACTCTTTGGGAAGCCGTGCCTGTGAGAGTTCTCCAGAGATTTCATTGAAATGAGCTTCCTCACCATTTAATGTTTGCTGAATGAACTGAAATCCACAGTGCCTCCAACTTCATGCTTGAAAAATGGCTAGATAAATACCATGAAATTTTTGAAATTCCTATGACCAGGTGGCACTGGGGAAACATTGGATGTCCTGTTGCTGATCATGATTATACCAGACAGTGCCTTGACTTACTGAGTTTCATGAAAATGGTGTAGAACAGAGATGCCAGTAAGTTGGAGCCTGCTGAGTAGTGGGTCTAGAGCAGTGGTGGGGAGGTGTTTGATAAAACATCCGTGGTAGGGCCATGTGGATATACCATTGGATTCCAAATGGCTTGTAACTGACATGGTGCAGCCAGCAGACCCTTATATGTAAAGGCATATTGTTATATGGAGAGTTTTCATAGGAAAATTAAGAATCAGGTTGATATGGACAAGGGGGCAATGGGGCAAGCTGTGAGAGATAGGAGCCTAGTTGGTGCATTCTCTTGCAGACCCTGACCCACCACACGTGACAGAACTCCCTCCAGCACTGTGTCCCAGTTTAGATCCTAGTATTTCGTGAAACAAATACCAAACTCACAGTGCAGCAGCAAAAACACCACAAAAAGTGAAAGAGGACCAAATGGCTTCACAGTCCACACGGGGAGACACATAGTCCCCAGTGGCCTCAGTTTACCTACAAAGAGAGGATTCAGCACTGCTTCATCTAGTTCATTGGAAATAAGAAACCATGTCCTCCAGGTCACATAGATGCAGACCCAGCATTGATGGTCTCACTACAAAGGAAGCCAAATCTCCTGAAAACAACATATATTTCAAGTGCAAAACTCAGTGGCAGTTTCTCAAAAAGTATTTAGGCCAGCAGAGCTCCATGTTTGTGGAGTGTTTACCCTGTCCCTTAGTTTTGGAAACTGCTCTACCACCTCCAAGGTTGTGAACTCCTGAGCATTTTCCATTCCAGATATGTATTCACTGATTTTGTAACTCTTCTCCTCTAATTGTGTCTTACTTGGGGTGAAGGTAATGTCAAGGCATTGTTCTGGATGAGAGCAGGAGGATATTTGTGCAGCATATATTTACATACACATTGGATTCATTTTCCAATTTTCCATTCGAAATACTGAATCCCTGACACTAACCCATACCTAGTAGACTCAGACTATTCATCCTAATAAAATGGAGAAAATTAACCCAACACATTAGAAATACAAGCACTTCAGAGGAGACATGTTGTATTGTTGGACTTGACATTTGCATTATATAAGGTAGGAGTTATAAATCTAGTCAAATTTTAATTGAAATATTCTCCATGTGTTTTTAAACTTAACAAATATGTGAATTCTTGTTTCCCTTTTCTGTAGCCTATTCACACATGTATATTTATATGCATATATAGAATCCTACCAGGTATCACACGTACATTTTTGTGAGGTAGCTGCCTTGGCAGATACAAATTGTGAGAAGAGTTCACTCCTCCTAAATGCTGTTGGAAATGAAAATTCAACCTATAGGAGAGCGTCCTAGTAGAACAACATTATACATTAACTCATGTTCTGTAAAATAAATATTTTTGCATTTGTGGATGATATATATTTACTGATGAATTCGATTGGCATTTATATTGGTACTTTTTAATGTCTGTGAGTGTTGTGTGTGTGTGTTTGTGTGTGTGTGTGTGTATATATATAGATAGATATAGATATAGATATAGATATAGATATAGATATACTCTCCAAATTTTTCAAAATATGAAATATATGTGTCTAATATACACTCTCTAAATTCATTCATGTTCATGTATGTGGATTTATAATCCACTTTTCACAAGATTATAATCAGAAATATTCATCCACCTGAAATACATATTTGTTTCCTAGTACTGAAAACTAACTTCAGTGAATGGTGCATACAAATCCTAATTATTCTACAGTAACTGACCCAGTCTAACATCAATGCAAGTAGACTCCTATGGGACATGATATGTAATTTGTCATTCATTTGTATTCGACACTGGTACATTATTATTTCTTCAGTTTTTGAACATCATAAGATATACATTTGCCAAGGCAGTGACCTCATTCAGTTCCAAAGAATGTAACATACCTCATTTCCTTGGTGATGGAACTCTCTGAACTTTGTATCCAAGGAGCCAGGCACCCAGAGGCAGTCCCAGTCCCAGTCCCAGTGGGCTCACTTGTTTGGATTTACCAAAGATAGAGTCAGTCATTCTTGGTACCTACTGAAGTGAGGATTACCAAATGCCTGGAGAGCTCTGAATAGGGAGCTTTCCTGAGAAAGCAGGTAGTGGCTCTCCACTTTTTCCTTACAACTTTACAGAGTTGGCCAAGGAAAACAGATCTGAGAGAGGACAGGCCATTTCAGAAGAACAGAGTATGGCCACCAGTCAGAGGACACTCTGGTTAGTCATACACCTATGGGGAAGGAGGTGCCTTTTTGGGAGTCGGTGTGGGTTTGTGGTTTGTCTCATGTTCTGAAAATAGGTAGGAATGGCGGTTTGTTTGTTTTGGAGTGAACTGTTTCCGGTAAGTCGTTTTAAGAAGTGAGTGTTTCCATGTCTGTGTATCCCACTCTGCCTGTGGTAGTAGACATGAGAAAAGAGAATGCAGCAATGGATGTGTCATGTCTAGTATAAAGCTTCCCAGCATTCATCCTGCCCAATTTATGAATGGAGTGTGGCTTGCCTTATGCACGGGCAACACCTAATACCTTCCTAAGTCCCTGTTTTCTTCCTGAATTCTGGCCACTCTCTAGAATAGGCTCATGGTTATCTGTCCAAGATATGTAGCAAATCCAAGGTCTTTGACATGGCCATGTACTGGACACCTGAATGGAATGGCCAGCATCTCAGAAAACTCAGATATCAGTGTAACCAGGAAAGTCTCAGTGGAGATACCCTGCTTTGGGCCTTTTGCTTACCTATTGTTCTGTTGCCCTGAATATCAGGAAGGTCTTTGTCTCATGCAACCCCTTTGTTAAGCCTGAAGAAAACAGTTTTCAAATGGAAATGAATGTGCATCACCTCTGGCTCTTTGCTTAATTTCATTGGAAAAGGATGTGTCTGATTCAGGCCCTTTGCCCTGTTTTAGGCTGTGACTTAGATTCTCAGCACCTGATGGATGTAAAGAAAGATCCCATATGTGCACCTAAACCAAAATGGAAAAACGTTCAATCAATGTGCATGAATTATATTGCCTTCCTTTGTTAGGTTTCTGAAATCCATCATGTCAGAATAGGGATTCTTTGGGTGAAATGAGTTCTTCAGATCTCTGCAGAGGTGCTTGGCTTTTCTCATGACTCCAATTCACAAAAAGAATCTAGACCCCACAGTCAGAGAGCCTCAAATTGGAGAAGCGAAGCAGTATTAAGGGCAGGCCTATTTGATCACTCCTGGTTCACAGGAAGGGTGTCCAAGCCACCCTGACATTCGGCAAATGAGGGGCAAGGGAGCTTATTTTGGACACTGTCTTGGGATGTGCCTCTCATGAAAACCTCCATCCAGATGTTATGATGAGTATCTTTATGGAAGAAGATGAGGGCCATGTAGGAGTGTTTTTGTTATAATTGTGGCAGTTGGAAGAGATGACTGGGTAAACCTGGGCTTGAATTCTGCTGTGATTCCCCTTAGAGACTGAGTTCTGGAACTGACCTCAGAGAAGTATTGACATGAATTGTGTTGGGATTTTAGGAGGCCAGGAATGAGAGTTGCCATTGGAACCTGGGATCAAGGCCCAGAGTGGCTTTCCACAGAACACTGGGAATCACAGCCAGGATATTACATGATTTTATTCTGAAAGACTTGGCAGGCATAATTGAGATTCAAAACACACTTGGACCTCGCTTTGTAGACCTCAATGGGCCTGGCTTCATGTGACTTTTTGGCCACTCTTTGGGTAGACTTGCCTGTGAGAGTGCTCCAGAGATTTCCCTGAAATTAGCTTCCTCACCATTTAATGGTTCCTGAATGAATTGAAACCAACATTGCCTCCAAATGCATCTGAGAAAAAATGCTAGATAATTACCATGAAATTTTAGAAATTCCGATGACCAGCTGGCACTGGAGGACCTTTGATGTCCTGTTGATGATCATGAGTATACCAGACAGGGCCTTGATTGACTGGGTTTCATGAAAATGGTGTAGAACAGAGATGCCAGTAAGTTGAGGCCTGGTAAGTAGTGGGCCTAGAGCTGTGTTATGCAAATGTGTGATAAAACATCTGTGGTGGGGCCATGTGGATCTTCCATTGGCTTCCAAATGGCTGTGACTGACATGGTGCAACCATCACACCCATATATGTAAAGGCATATTTTTATATGGAGAGGTTTCAGAGCAATGTTCAGTATCATGTTGCTATGGTCAAGGGGCAAGCTACTTGAGATAGAACCCTGGTTGGTGCATTCTCCTGGAGACCCTGCCAACCACACCTGACAGAACTCCCTTCAGCACTGTGTCCCATTTGAACTCGTTGTATTTCATGAAGCAAATGCCAAACTACCAGTGCAGCAGCAAGAAACACCACGAAAATTGGAGGATGACCATTGGTTTCACAGTCCACAAGGGAAGACCCTTAGCCCTCAGTGGCCAATGTTTTCCTACAAAAAGAGAATTCATCACTGCTGCCTCATTTTTATTTGAAAATAAGTAACCATTTCCTCCAGGTCACATACATGCAGATCCAGCTTTGATGGTTTCACTACAAATAAAGCTAAAGCTCCTGACAACAACATATATTTCAAGTGCCCAACCTCAGAGGCAGATTCTCAAAAAGTCTTTTGGCCAGCAGAGCTCCATGTTTGTGGAGTGTTTACCCTGTCTCTTACTTTTGGAAACTCCTCTACCACCTCCAAAGATGTGAAATCTGGAGCATTTTCCATTCTAGATATGTATTCACAGATTTTCTAACTCTTCTCCTCTAATTGTGTCTTACTTGGGGCGAAGGTAATGTCAAGGCATTGTTCTGGAGGAGAGTGGGAAGATTTTTCCGTAGCATATATTTGCATACACATTGGATTCAGTGTCCTATTTTCAATTCAAAATACTGAATACCTGACTCTAACCCATACCCTACCAGACTCTGACTACTAATCCTAATATGATGGAGAAAAATAACCCATAAAGAATAGGAATACAAGCAGTTCAGAGTAGGCATGGTGTATAGATGGACTTGCCTTTTGCATGATACAGAGTTGGAGTTATAAATCTAGTCAATTGTTTGTTGAAATAGTTGTCCTTGTATTTTTAAGGTTAACAAATATGTGAATTCCTGTCTCCCTTTCTCTGTATTCTTATATGCACATATAGATTCCTATCTGGTAACACACGTACATTCTTGTGAGGTGGCTGACTTGGCAGATTCAAATTGTTAGAAGAGATCACTCCTACTAAACCCTGTTGGAACTGAATATTCAACCTATGGGTGAGCTTGCTAGTTGAACAGCATTATACATAAATCCATGTTCAGTAAAATGAATATTTTTAGATCTGTGGATGGTATATATTTTATAATGAATTTTGATTGACATATATATTGCTACTTTTTTATCTGTGTGTTTGTTTTATGTATATGTATATATATATGTATATATATATATGTATGTATATATATATATATATATATATATATATATATATATATATATGCACTCTCCAGATTTTTCAAAATATGAAATATATGTGTCTTATATTCACTCCCTAAATTCATTCATGTTCATGTATATGGATTTATAATCAACTATTCACAAGATTATTCTCAAAATATTCATCCACCTGAAATTTGCCCAATGCTCTCAAATGTCAATCCTATTTGTGACTACATATTTGTTTCTTCCTAAGATTATATATTTAAACTCAACCCTGTTCAAAATGTCTAATCCTATCACACACTTTATACTTTGCCTGATTTTGTAATGTCTCTATTGATATATGCTTTCCTACATATTTTCCCCTCTTCATCATTGTGACTGACTCTTCACTTGTGCTGACATTTACATTCACTCTCTAATCGAAATCCTATTGCTAAGAAACTTTTGTTCCAAATCTTATACTCACCCTTCTTCCTAAACTTACTGACTATCTTCCTAATGCTACAGACTATCCCTTTTTGACTGGATGTTCTCTTCTACATTCAATCATCCAAGTAAACGTGGTGCGAGCTTCAGAGGAGGAGACTACCAACAGGCTATCTCATGCAACATCAAAGGGTTTATTGGGTGTCCAGAATGCTGGGGTTCAGAGCTCACCTGAATAGAGCAGATAGCCCTGAGAATAGCTGAAGTAGAGCTTATATACTTTCCCTGGAGAGAGAAGGGTGGGAATTGTATTGATGGGTCAGGGCGAGTGGGCGGTTTGCATGCAACTGGGAGAGGGAGTACATTCTGCAATTTGGCAGCTGGGGATAGAACATTCTGGGAACAAGTTTTGCAAACATTTCTCAAGATTTCAACAGTGTTCTGTTAAGCATACAGAAAAACAAGATGTGACAAGTACCTATTTTATTAATATTTCATTCCCCACTTCTTCTTCTGGCTAATTTTAATCATAAAAATGATCATTGGAGGGTGTCACATTCAATGTCTGCTAGTGGGGTATTACCATAAGTTTAACTCCTCCAATTTGAGCCTGGAGAAAAGATATTACACGGTTGAGCAAACAGGGTTTTATAGTTAGCAATAATATGAGGATTATTATTGGACCGGCCAGGGTTGATAAAAACGTAGTTAACCGGGGGGACTGTGTGAACCAAGACTCAAGCCACCCTTTTGGGCCCTCTCTCATTTGTTGATGCTCTTCAAGGTGTCTTTTAAATTTACTCATAGATTTTATTACGACTCCAGTATAGTCAGCATAAAAACAACATTCTTCCCTCAATGCAGCACAAAGGCCCCCTTCTCTAATGAAGAGGAGGTCCAACCCTCAACTGTTCTGTAAAACAACTTCAGAGAGAGAGGTTAAAGTTTCATGCAAAGCCCTGAAGGAGGTTTCTAATATCTTACTTTTGCTCTATTGCTGCTTCTAATTGGGTCATCTTTTGTGTCCCATGGACAATGCCACTGGTTCCTCTGCCCACCCGTGCAGCAACTCCTATTCCTAATAGGATGGCTAAAGTGAGGGATATATGTTCCCAGTGGAACCGGTTGTATGCCCCCCCTATTTGATGTTCAAATGAACCTGCGTCATGATAGAGCACTCTGGGAAACATCTGCACCATTACACAATTTATCACATATCCTGATCATTTCATGAAAACATAAACGATGTTTAAGTATATAGAATTATGCTGTTGTAGGCACTGACAAAGCAAGGCACCTAAGATAGCACTCAAGAGAGGGAAACAGTCCTATTTGGTTGCAACCGGATTCAGAGGGCATTGCTTCTATTGTAATCAATTAATCCCCTGAAACTCAAGTTTAGGTAGTTTCAGAATTTTGTACCCAACATATAAGGGATGGGGCTCAGAAGTTCACAGTCTTCAGAAGTTTAAAAAAGCAGTATTTGTTTCTGTTTTTCCTTCTGTTCTGGGCAAGTTAACTTTTCAAGGACACCTGGGAGGAGGAGAGCTTTTTCTTCCCTTTCTTATTTTCCCCCTGCCAGCTGTTACCATGGAGCCGGTTGGTAATTTCTTTATCTTAGAAATGTAGCCATCTCTGTGAAGCCCCAGCTGAAGGCCAGAGGACTTGTTCACATATTTTGTGAAAAACTAGTTAGGGGTTGTCTAGCTTAGAAGTACTGAGATTTTTAGCCAGTGGCCAAGTAGAACAGGGCAATACGAAAGACAAAGTTTATCTACATTAAAGTCTTTATTGGGACTGTTTGGCTGAAAGTTCAAAACTCAGCCATGGTGAAGACTTCTGAAGAAGGTCATTTAAGACTTTTCTGTGGGCCTGGTACAGAGGGGGAAAGACGGGGAAGGTGGGGCTGAGAGCACCTCCGAGGATCTGAGAATGAGGGAAAAGAGAGATGTAAAAGAATAATGCGAAAGGGTATTGGGAATTTCCTAGCAGCAAACTTGAGCAGTAGATCAGGTAGAGCAGAGTGAAAGACGGGAGTGAGGATCCCAAAATCCTGTGAGGGACTTTAAATTTTAGTAACCTGTTTTCAGTGATGACAAAGCAACTTTAAAGGCCAATTATATTACATCTTGGATAAGGGTCTCAGGGCTCTCCTCAGCTCGTTTGAGCATTGGGTTAGCTGGTAAGAGGACCTGGTGGGACCCGGTGAGGGCACTGACAGGAGATGAGAGGAATGAGTTGGTGGAGCGGTACCTATGTACCTGCTACCTCAGCAAGGGGGTGATGGTCTGAGAACTGGTGGAGCTTTGGGTTTCTGATCTAGTTATTGGAGGGGAGAAATCAAGTTGCTGAGATGGGAGTGACATCAGAGGGTCTGGAGCAGAAGGCTGAGGATAATGATCTATTGGAGAAGCATAGTTCAGGATGTGAGTGAGGGAGGGAAAAGGCTTCCACATAGTGGAATTTCCTTTCACTCTTTTGAGCACTTGCAGAAGTGAAAAAGATCACGCAAAATTTGAGGATCTAGAGACCCCTCTGGGTGCCATAGTTTTTGGTTGTCTAATTGGTAATGTGGCCAATGCTGTGTACTGAATTTGATGAAGAATTGGGGTTCCATCAGGCAGCCCCTGTATGCACACATTCCCATGACATACAGAAAAAGTCGGCTTTTCCCCCACACAGCCATTACTCTTTGTGGCTTTGATAGTCTGCCAGGCAAACTTAGTAATCTAGACTAGCCAACCTGCATCTGGCTCGCGTGTCCCTACATCCATAATGTTTGTTTCCATTATCTATGGTACAGAAGGGATTTAATGGTATTTTAGTGGGATCCTCTTCATCAGGGATATCACAATAGGAAATACCTATAGCCAGCTAACAAATGTCTGGGTGGAGAGATGGCCACCAGGTCCCTAAGGGGGCTGTATGCGAGATAGACCATACTTCTTTTCCAGTAGAATTTGTGATCAGCCATTACTGCTTAATGGGCTGATGAGGGTTAGGACTACTTGTAGCCAAGGGGAGAGTATATAACCTTATTCACATTGCGAATACACAATTTGAAACTGTTACCAGTCTTTTTCAGTTTCCAGAAAGATTCTGTACAGGCAGCAGGCTTGAGATGACAGGTATGGATCCAGGAAGTGATTGTGTTTACGTTTACCACTGTAGGTGTTATAATAGCACCTGGTATGGTCCTTTCCAGCGGGGTACCAGGGATGACACCTGATATCATCTTACATAGATGAAATCTCTTACTTGATATGGATGTGGAATTCCCTGGTTCCCAGTTGGGTAGGCAGTGGCCAGCTGTTTTCACAGGTATTACTGAGTTCTTTCAAGATCTTTAAGTCTGTCAAGCAAGGGGGTGTGGAAAGGATCTTTAGGTCTTACAGTTGGGCTTATGTCCCCTACTGGAGGAGGGCCACCATAAAGAATTTCACACGTGGTAAGGTTACTCAAAGAAGCAAAGGGATTTTTTCTTGCATGAAACATTGCATAAGGCAGGAGCATAGTCCAATCCTATGCTGGTCTCTAAGCTTTATTTCGTTAAGGTCTCTTTAATGGTTCTATTCATTCTTTCTACTTGTCTTGAACTCTGTGGTCTATAAGCAAAATTTAACTTCCAATTAATCCCCAGGTTCCTGGCTAACCCCTGACTTACCTGGGCCATGAACATCGGTCCATTGTCAGATCCTATTACCGGCTTAGCTTCCTCCAATGGTAGAGAGGCTTAGTCAGCAGCAGCGGAATCACTTAGAGTGTGTTGTGTGTTAGGGGACGAGGGCAGGGGATAAGGAGGGGGAGAAGAGTCCAGTAGAGTCAAATCTGTGACTCAGGGAGAACAGAGGGTGGAGGAGGAGGAGGTTGAGAGGGTTTGAGAGATCATGGGGGAAGGAGTAGGAGCAGAGGTAGGGGCAAGGAAAGGCTTCACCCATGGAGGAGGAGATTTGCAGAGGTCCTGCCAAGTTAAGATATATGGCTGTTGATCCGGATGGCTATGTGGCGCTGGCTGAAAGACAATACCTCTGACTTTTTAAATTAGTGGGAAGTAGAAAGATCCTTCTAAGGGCCATACGACTCCAAAGATGGGCCATTCTGAGGCACAGAGATTCTGCCAGGTCCAGCGTTTTACTAAAAAAAGAAAGATTCTGAGCCCTTAAGCGGACTTTGGTCCAGTGATCAAGGGTCAGGGACAGAGGCATTGACGTGCTCTGTTCCATAATGAAAGTTACACAAACAGTAAAAGCAAGGACACACGACACAGATAAGACAAGACCATAAAGACAGGCAATGAACGTCCAACACTGAGACCAGGAATGAGTAGCCGGCAAAACCCAATGGTATGGCAATAACAAATCTAAAAGAAAATATCACTGAGTCGAGAAGACTATTGTTCCTTGATTTCCCGAGTTCTCTGCGGGGTCCTCCAGAGAGGTGCCCTTTGTCTCTGTGACACGTCTCTCAGCCACCGTCGGAGAGAGCCCAGGCTCTTCATCGCCAGCAATTTTGCCAAGCCCTAACAAGAAACCTGAAACCGGAAAGAGGCGCCTTACTTGCTCCAAGAGGAGCCCGTTGGGGTCTCTCGTCCGCCACTGCTGGAACTCAGTGGAACCTCAATATGTAAAGGTCAGGCGAGTGTCAGAGGAAGATACTACCAAGAGACTGTCTCATGCAACAGCAAAGGGTTTATTTGTGGTCCAGCATGCTGGAGCTCAGAGCTAAATTAAATAGAGCAGAGACCTCTGAGAACAGCTTAAGCAGAGCTTATATACTTTCCTTGGAGAGGGAAGAGAGGGAAGTTAAGTGATGGGTAAGGGCGAGTGGGCGGTTTGCATGACACCGAGTGAGGGAGTACATTCTGCAGTTCGGCTGTTGGGAACAGTACATTCTAGAACAAGATTAGCAAACATTTCTCAAGATTTCAACAGTGTTTTGTTAAGCATACAGAAAAACAGGAAGTGACAAGTACCTATTTTATTAATTTTATTAACCTTTCACTACCGACTATGCCTTTTTGACTTGATGTTCCTTCTACATTAATTCATGCAACGTACAAGGTGCTATGCCATTGTATATCGATTTATCTGAGACAACTCTGCAGAACGTAATTCAACACCACATATCCCTATCAAGGGCCCAATGCCGTTCTGGGCTTCAAATCAGACTTAAATTTCTTTTTTCATACATATATTTCACCTATATATTCTTCTACACATAGCAAGTTCCCAATACGATCATTCATCCAGCAAAATGATTTCTAACCCAAATCGAGCATGTTTTTAACCATAACCGGACACTGTTCCCTCAATCTAACTTTACAGAAGAGCAGGGAAGGAGTTGATATTACAATACAGAAATGTAGAAAAACTTCCACGTGCTGAGAACCTCAAAGGTCCATGCAGAAATGATCCCTGGAGAAGATGTAGGAAGCAATAAAGGACCTGAGAGACCAAAAGTCATCTTCCATGGCAAACAACCCAGTCAGGATAAAAGGTTGTGTCTGAATCAGATTTTTTTTTTTAATGTAGAGATCATGGACCAAACCAGGCCTGTGTGGAGATCTATTCCTGGGTGCCTTTGGTTGATATACCATTCTAACTTGTGAAAATGTCACAGGAAGTAGGGGCAGCCTCAATCTCTTGGGACCCTTGGAAGCAACAGTTAGGACAAAGTGGCTGCCAAGACAGTGCCCTCATTCAGTTCAGGAAGGAAGTGACCTCACCTCACTTTCTTGGTGATGGAACTCTCTGAACGTGGGATCCAGGAAGCCAGGCACACAGAGCCAGTCCCAGTCCCAGTCCCAGTGGTCTCACTTGTTTGGATTTAAAAAGGACAGGGTCAGTATTTTTTGGTACCTACAGATGTGAGGAAGGCCAAATGCCAGGAAAGCTCGCATGCAGGGCTTTTCATGAGAAAGCAGGTAGTAGCTCACCGTTGGCTCCTAAGAAGTTCACAGAGTTGGCCAAGGAGACAAGATCTGAGACAGGAAAGGCCATTTTGGGGGAACATATTATGGCCCACAAGTCAGAGGACACTCTGGATAGTCACAAACTTACTTAGGGGAAGGAGGTGCCTTTGTGGGTGTGGTTGTGGGTTTGTGGTTTTGTCTCATTTTCTTAGAATAGGTAGGACAGTCGGTTTGATTCATTTGAAGTGGACTGTTTCTAGTAAGTCTTTTCACAGGGCGAGTGTTTCTATGTCTGTGTATTCCACTGTTTCCGTGGTTGTAGACATTAGAAAAGAGAATCCATCAATGGATGTGTCGTGTCTAGTAGAAATCGTCTCAGCATTCATATTGCCCCGTTTATGAATGGACTGTAGCTTGCCTTATCGATGAGCAACACCTGCTACCTTCCTAAGTTTCTATTTTCGTCCTGAATTCCGGCCAATCTCAAGAATAGGCCCATGGTTTTGTGTCCAAGATATGTACCACCTCCAAGCTCTGTGACATGGCCATGTACTGGATAGCTGTAGGGGATGGCGAGCATCTCAGAAAACTCAGATATCAGTGTGACCAGGAAAGTCTCAGAGGAGAAACCCTGCTTTCGGCCTTTTGCTTACCTATTGTTCTGTTGCCCTGAATGTCAGGAAGGTCTTTGCCTCAGGCCACCCCTTTGTGAAGCCTGAAGAAAACAGTTTTCAAATGGAAATGAATGGGCATACCTGTGGCACTTTCATTAATTGCTTTGGAAAGGGATGTGTCTGAATCAGGCCCTTGGCCCTGTGTGTGGCTGTGGCTTAGATTCTCAGCACCTGATGGATCTAAAGAAAGTTACCATGTGTGCATCCAAAAGAAAATTCGCCAAAAGAGCAATTATTGGGATGAAGTCTCTCGACTTCCTCTGTAAGGTTCCTGAGTTCCATCAAGTGAGAATGGGATCCTTTGGGTCAAAAGAGTTCTACAAAACCTGCAGAGGCTAGCCCATTGTGCTTGGGTTTTCTCATGACTAAAATTCACATAAAGAATCTAAACCCCACAGACAGTAGTCCTCAAATTGGAGCGGTATTAACGGCAGGCCTATTTGATCACTTTTGGTTCACAGGATGGGTGTCCAGGCCACCTTGACTTTAGGCAAATGAGGGGCAAAGGAGCTTATTTGGGACACTGTCTTGGTCTGCACCCCTCATGGAAACCTCCAGCCAGATTATGATGAGTGTCTATATGAAAGAAGATGAGGGACATATGGGAGGGTTCTTGTTTTAATTGTGGTAATTTGTGTGGTAGTTGGAAGAGATGACTGGGTCCACCAGGGCTTGAACTCTGGTGTGATTCCCCTTAGAGACTGAGTTCTGGAACTGACCTCAGAGAAGTATTGCCATGAATAGTGTTGGGATTTTAGGAGACCACGCATGAGAATCGGTTTTGGAAACTGAGATCTAGGCCCAGAATGGCTTTCCACAGAGCTCAGGGATTCTGAGCCAGGATATCACATGATTTAATTCTTAAAGACTTGGTAGCCATAGTTGAGAGTCCAAACACACATGGACCTCACATTGTATACCTCAATGGGCCTGGATTCATGTGTCCTTTTGGCCACTCTTTGGGAAGGCTTGCCTGTGAGTGTTCTCCAGAGCTTTCATTGAAATGAGCTTCCTCACCATTTAATGGTTCCTGAATTAAATGAAAGCCACAGTGCCTCCAACTTCATCCTTGAAAAATGACTAGATTAATACCATGAAATTTTTGAAATCCCCATGACCAGGTGGCACTGGATAACCTTAAGATATCCTGTTGCTGATCATGAGTATAACAAACAGTGCCTTGATTGACTGAGTTTCGTGAAAATGGTGTAGAACCGAGATGCCAGTAAGTTGGAGCCTGCTGGGTAGTGGGCGTAGAGCAGTGGACTATAGGTGTGTAAATAAATATTTTTGGTAGGACCACCTGGATCTTCCTTTGGCTTCCAAATCTTGCGACTGACATGGTGCAGGCAGCAGACCTTTATATGTAAAGGCATCTTGTTATATGTAGAGGTTTCAGGGCAATGTTCAGAATCAGGTTGCTATAGTCAAGGGGAAAGCTATGTGGGATAGAAGCCTGGTTCGTACATTCTCTTTCCGACCCTGACCAACCACACATGACAGAACTCCCTCCAGCATTGTGTCCCAGTTGAACATATTCTATTTCATGAAGCAAATACCAAATTCCCAGTGCAGCAGTAAGAAACACCCTGAAAAGTGGAGGATGACCAAATGGCTTCACAGACCACACGGGAAGACACTTAGCTCCCAGTAGCAACAGTTTACCTACAAAGGGAGATTTCAGACCTGCTGCCTCATGTTCATTACAAAATAAAGAACCATGTCCTCCAGGTAACATAGATGCAGACCCAGATTTTTGGTGTCACTACAAACGAAGCTAAATCTCCTGACAATTACATCTATTTCTTCTTCTTTTTTTAATTAATTTTTATTGTAGGTTGTTCAAAACAGTACATACTTCTTGATATATCAAATTTCACACTTTGATTCAAGTGGGATATGAGCTCCCATTTTTACTCCATATACAGATTGCAGAATCACATCAGTTGCAGAACCATTGATTTAAATATTGCCATACATATATTTCTTGTGCCTAACCTCAGAGGAAGTTTCTCAATAAGTCTTTAGGTCAGCACAGCTCCATGTTTCTGGAGTGTTTACCCTCTCCCATACTTTTGTAAACTGTTTTACCACCTCCAGTGTTGTGAACTCCTGAGCATTTTTCATTCCACATATGTATTCACAGGTTTTCTAACTCCTCTCCTCTAATTGTGTCTTACTTTTAGCGATGGTTATGTCAAGGTATTGTTCTGGATAAGAGAGGGAAGATTTTTGTGTATCACATGTTTGCATACACATTAGATTCATTTTCCTATTTTCCATTTGAAATACTGAATCCCTGACACTAACCCATACCCTACTAGACTCTGACTACTAATCCTAATATCATGGAGAAAAAAAAACCTAACTGAATAGAAGTACAGTCCTTTTATAGGAAGCATGGTGTATATTTGTATTTGTCTTCCTCTTTATCAAGAGTATGTGTTTTAAATTTAGTAAACTTTTCATTTTAATATTTCTCCATGATTTTTTAAAGTTATCACATATGTAAATTCCTGTCTCCCTTTCTCTGTATCCTATTCAGCACATGTAATTTTTTTATGCATATACAATATCCTACCTGGTATCACACGTACATTCTTGTAAGATCACTGACTTTGGAATATAAAAATTGTGAGAAGAGATGACTCTCCCTAAATAATGATGGAACTGAAAATTCCACCTATGGGTGAGCTTCCTAGTGAAAAACACTATACATAAATCCATGTTCAGTAAAATGAATATTTTTGGATTTGTGAATGAATTATATTTCATGATGAATATCGATTGGCATATATATTGCTAAATATTAATGTGTGTGTGTGTGTGCATGTGTGTGTGTGTGTGTGCGTGTGTGTGTGTGTATATTCTACGGATTTTAAAAAAATATGAAAAATATGTGTCTTATTATACACTCCCTAAATTCATTCATATTCATTTATGTTCATTTAAATTCAAATTTTCACAAGATTATTCTCAGTAATATTCATACACCTGAAATATACTTTGGTTTCCTACTACTGAAAACTAAGTTCAGTGGATGGTGCTTAAAAATCCTAATATTTCTACAGTAACTGACCCAGTTTAACATCAATGCAAGTAGATTGCTATGGGACATGATGTGTATTTTGAAGTTCATTTTTACTCAACACTGGTACATTACTATTTCTTCAGTTTATGGACATCATAGGATGTATTTTTTCATCCACAACTTCACAAATTTTTTTGGCATTTGGTTCACTTTCAATTACTTACTACTTCAGAACACATGTATTCCTCCATGTTTCTTTACTGGTCTTTTCACTAGACTTCTTTCTAAACACATTATTTTCGATTCCATAATCATTTTTGAAGCAAAACTCACTCTTCACGATAAACCGTAACCCTAATAATACCATTGCATATATAACTCGTTGGAATGATGGTATATATATCAATATAAGATTTCCAATATATTTTCAGATGCAAACTCAATCCATTATTTAATGTTGGATCCAGTTACATACTTTATTCACAATATGGTCTATTCACGCATCATCTCAATAATCATCAACACAAGGTACACCTATTTGTATCCCCAGTACTAATTTATAAGTTTCCAGAATATTACTCCCCTTTATGGTGGAAGAAATACTTATGTCACCTGATCTACATATACATTTTACCACAGTAGTATTCTGGACACAAAATGCAAAGGTCACACATATGATTGTACCAAAGCCTAAATGGAAAGTGACCATGGATTACTAAAAGCATCTATGTCCAGGGTGCCTACTGCTCTCAAATGTCAATCCTATTGGTTACTACATATTTGTTTCTTCCTAAGATTATATATTTAACCTCAAGCCTGTTGAAAATATCTAATCCTATCACTCACTTTATACTTTTCCTGATTTCCTAATGCCCCTATTGATATCTGCTTTCCTACATATTTTTCCCAGTTCATCATTGTGACTGTCTCTTCACATGTGCTGACATTTACATTCACCCTCTAACTGAAAACCAATTGCTAAAGAACTTTTGGTCCAACTCCGAGACTCACTCTTCTTCCTAAACCTACTTACTATCTTCCTAATCCTACAGACTATCCCTTTTTGACTGGATGTTCTCTTCTACTTTCAATCATCCGAGGTATAGGGTCCTATGCCATTGTATATCGATTTATCTGAGACCTCGGTGCAGAACATAATTCAATCTAAGTATACCAATCAAGGGCCCAATGCCTTTCTGGGCTTCAATTCTTTCCTAGATCTCTGATCTCATACATATATTTCACATTTATATTCTTATAAATATCAATACCCAATACCCAATACCATAATTCATCCAGCAGAATGACTCCTAACCCAAATCGAACATGCTATTAACACTAACCATACACTTTTCCCTCAATCTCACTTTACAGAAGAGCAGGGACAGAGTTGGTCTTAAAATCAAGGAAGGTAGGGTATCATCCACCAGCTGAGAACCTCAAAAGTCCCTGCAGAAATAATCCCTTGAGTAGGTGTAGGCAGGTATGAAGGATCTGAGAGAGCAAAAGTCATCTTCCATGGCAAACAACCTGGTCAGGTTGAAGGGATGTGTCTGAATTAGCCTCTCTCTTCCTAATGTAGAGAAGATGGACCAAACCATGGCTGTGTGGAGAGCTGTTCCCCGGTGCCTATGGTTGATATACCATTCTAACTTATGAATGAGTCACAGCAAGTAGAGGCAGACTCCATCGTTTGGGAACCTTGGAAGCAACTGTTAAAACAAAGTGGTTTCCAAGGCAGTGACTTCATTCAGTTCTTGAAGGAAGTTACCTCACCTTACATTATTGGTGATGAAAGTCTGTGATCTTGGGATCCAGGAAACCAGGCACACAGAGTCAAACCCTCTCCATGTCCCAGTGGGCTCACTTGTTTGGATTTAACAAGACAGAGTCACTCTTTCTTGGTACCTACTGATGTGAGGACAGCCAAATGCCTGGAAACTATGAAGACTGGCCTTTCCACAGAAAGCAGGTAGTTTCTCACCACGGGCTCCTGACAACTTCACAGAGTTTGCTAAAGAGACCAGATCGGAGACAGGACACGCCATTTTTGGGGAACATAGTATGGCCCACAAGTCAGAGGACACTCCGGATAGACACAGACCTACTTGGGGGAAAGAGGTGCCTTTTTGGGTGTGAGTGTGAGTTTGTGGTTTTGTCTCATGTTCTGAGAATAGTTAGGAAAGCTGGTTTGTTTGTTTTGGAGTGGACTGTTTCTAGTAAGTCCTTTGACAACATGAGTGTTTCTGTGTCTATATATCATACTGTGTCCGTGATTGTAGAAAGTAGAAAAGAGAATGCATCAATGGATGTGTCCTGTCTACGAGAAAGCTTCAAAGCATTCATCCTGTGCAATTAATGAATGGACTGCAGCTTGCCGTATGGATGGGCAACTCCTGCTATCTTTCTAAATTCCTGTTTTCTTCCTGAATTCTGGACACTCTCCAGAATACGCTCATGATTTTGTGCCCAAGATATGTACCACCTCAATCTCTGTGACATGGCCATGTACTGGATAGCTGATGGGAATGGTGAGTATCTCAGAAAACTCAGATATCAGTATGCCCAAGAAAGTCTCAGTGGAGAAACCCTGCTTTGGGCCTTTTGCTTACCTATTCTGTTGCCCTGAATGTCAGGAAGGTCTTTGCCTCAGGCCACACTTTGTGAAGCCTGAAGAAAATAGTTTTCAAATGGAATTGAATGGTCATTACCTGTGCCTCTTCGGTTAATTGCTTTGGAAATGGATGTGTCTGAATCAGCCTCTTGGCTCTATGTGAGGCTATGGCTTAGATTCACAGCACATGATGGGTCTAAAGAAAAATCCCATGTGTGCATCCAAAACCAAAATGGACAAAAGAACTGTCATGGTGGATAGAGTCTCTCGCCTTCCTCTGTAAGGTTCCTGACCTCCATTAAGTGAGAATAGGGATCATTTGGGTCAAGTGAATTCTTTAAAGCCCTGCAGAGGCTATCTCATAGGTTCGTGGGTTTTCTCATGACTCCAATTCACATCTATGTTTACAGAAGTGCAGGGACAGTGTTGGTCTTACAATACAGGAATGCAGTGGATCTTCCATCTGTTGAGAACCTCAAAGCTCCATGCAGAAATGATCTCTGGAGAAGATGTAGGCAGCTATGTAAGACCTGAGAGAGCAAAAATCATCTTCCATGGCAAACAACCTGGTCAGGATTAAGGGTTGAGTCAGAATGAGCCTATCTCTTCTTAATGTAGAGAAGATGGACCAAACCCGGCCTGTGTGGAGAGCTGTTCCCTTTTGCCTACGGGTGATATACCATTCTAACTTGTGAAAGTGTCACAGGAAGTAGGGGCAGCCCTCATCTCATGGGACCGTTGGAAGCAATTGTTATGACAAAGTGGTTGCCAAGGCAGTGATCTCATTCAGTTCCTGAAGGACGTGATCTCATCTCACTTCCATGGTGATGGAACTCTCTGAACTTGGGATACAGAAATCCAGGCACCCAGAGCCAGTCTCAGTTCTAGTCCCAGTGGTCTCACTTTTTTGGATTTACAAAGGACAGAGTCAGTCTTTCTTGATACCTACTGATGTGAGGATGGCCAAATGCCAGGAAAGCTCGGAAGAGGGGCTCTTCCTGAGAAAGCAGATAGTGGCTCACTCCTGGCTTCTAACAACTTCACATTGTTGGCCAAGAAGACCAGATCTGAGACAGGGCAGGCCATTTCGGAGGATCATAGTATGGCCCATCAGTCAGAGCACACTCCGGAGAGTCACAGACCTATTTGGGGGAAGGAGGTGCCATTGCGGGTTTGGGTTTGTGGTTTTGTCTCATGTTCTGAGAATAGGTAGAAAAGGCAGTTTGTTTGGTTTGGAGTGAACTGTTTCTAGTAAGTCGTTTGACAATGCAAGTGTTTCTATGTCTGTGTATCCCACTGTGTCCGTGCTTGTAGACATTAGAAAAGAGAATGCATCAATGGATGTGTCCTGTCTCATAGAAAGCTTCCCAGCATTCATCCAGCACAATTTATGAATTGAATGTGGCTTGCCTTATTGATGGGCGTTACCTGCTACCTTCCTAAGTTGCTGTTTTCTTCCTGAATTATGGCCAATCTCCAGAATAGGCTCATGGTTTTGTGTCCAAGATATGTACTACCTCCAAGCTCTGTGACATGGCCATGTACTGGATAGCTGAATGGAATGGCGAGCATCTCAGAAAACTCAGATATCAGTGTAACCAGTAAAGTCTCAGTGGAGAATCCCTGCTTTGGGCCATTTGCTTACCTATGGTTCTGTTGCCCTGAGAGTCAGGAAGGTCTTTGTCTCAGGCCAACCCTTTGTGAATCCTGAAGGAAAGATTTTTCAAATGGAAATGAATATGCTTTACCTTTGGCTCTTTCCTTAATTGATTTGGAAAGAGATGTGTGTGAATCAGCCTCTTGGCCCAGTGTGATTCTTTGACTTAGATTCTCAGTACCTGATGGATCTAAAGAAAGATCCCATGGGTGCATAAAATCCAAAATGGCAAAAAGAGCAGTCATTGTTGATGAAGTATTTTGCCTTCCTCTGTAAGGTTCCTGAATTCCATCAAGTGAGAATAGGGATCTTTTGGGTCAAATGAGTTCTTCAAATCTATTCAGAGGCTATCCAATAGGTGCTTGAGTTTTCTCATCTTTCCAATTCACATAAAAAATCTGTACCCGACACTCAGTAGGACTCATATTGGAGAAGCAGAGCAGTATTAAGGGCAGGCCTATTTGATCACTCCTGGTACACAGGGAGGGTGTACAGGCCACTGGGAATTTAGGCAAATGAGGGGCAACAGAGCTTATTTTGGACACTGTCTTGGGCTACGTTAATGCTATCAAATGTCAATCCTATTGTTGACTTCATATTTGTTTTATCCTAAGCTCATATATTCATCCTCAACCCTGTTGAAAATATCTAATCCCATCACTCACTTTATTCTTTTTCTGATTTCCTAATGTCTCTATTGATATCTGCTTTCCTACATATTTTGTCCTGTGCATCATTGTGACTGACTCTTCACTTGTGTTGACGTTTACATTGACTCTCTAACCAAAACCCTATTGCTAAAGAACTTTTGTTCCAAATCCTATACTCACTTTTCTTCCTAAACTTACCGACTATCTTTCTAATCCAACTGACTATAACTTTTTGAATGGATGTTCTCTTCTACATTCAATGATCCAAGTACAGTTCAGGTTTCTATTCAACCGGGTGAGGGAGTAGATTCTGCAGTTTGGCAATTGGGGACAGCACATTCTGGCAACAAGATTAGCAAAGAGTTCTCAAGATTTCAACAGTGTTTCGTTAAGTGTACAGAAAAACAGGAAGTGACAAGTACATATTTTATTAACCTTTCATTCCCCACTTCTTTTTCTGGCTACTTTTAATCATAAAAGTGATCTTTGTGGGGTGTCACATTCTATGTCTGCTAGTGGGGTATTACCATAATTTTAATTTGTCCGATTTGAGCTTGGAGAAAAGAAATTACATGGTTGAGGAAACAGGGTTTTATAGTTAGTAATAATATGAGGATTATTATTGGACCGGACAGGGTTGATAAAAACGTAATTAACCAGGGGGACTGTGTAAAAAAAGACTCAAACTACCCTTTTTGTGCCTCTCTCTCTCGTTGTTGCTCTTCAAGGCATCTTTTTAATTTACTCATAGATTTTTTTACAACTCCAGTATTGTCGACATAAAAACAACATTCTTCCCTCAATGAAGCACAAAGGCCCCCCTCTGTCATGAAAAGGAGGTCCAACCCTCGACTGTTCTGTAAAACAACTTCAGAGAGAGAGGTTAAAGATTCCTGCAAAGCTGTGATGGAGGTTTCTAAAATCTTTAAGTTTTGATCTATTGCTGCTTCTAATTGGGTCACTTGTTGTGTCCCATGGACCAGAGCAGTGGTTCTTGTGCCCAACCCTGCAGCAACTCCTATTCGTAATAGAATGGCTAAGGTGAGGGACATATGTTCCCAGCGGAACCGGGTTGTATGTCCCCCTCTTTGATCTTCAGATGAACCTGCGTCATGATAGAACACTCTGGGAAACATCTGCACCATTTCACAATTAATCACATCTGTTGACCATTTCATGAAAACATAAACAATGTTTAAGTATATAGAATTATACTGTTGTAGGGACGGACAAGGCAAGGCACCTAAGATAGCACCAAAGACACGGAAACAGTCTTTTTTGGTTTCAACCAGATTCAGAGGGCATTGCTTCTGTTGTAATCAATTAATCCCCTGAAACCCAAGTTACGTAGTTTCAGAATTTTGTACCCAACACGTAAGGGAAGGGGCTCAGAAGTTCACAGTCTGCAGAAGTTCACAAAAAGCAGTTTTTGTTTCTGTTTTTTCCTCAGTTTGGGCAAGTTAACTTTTCAAGGACACCTGGGTGGGGGTGTCTTCCCTTTCTTTTTTTCCCCCTTCCAGCTGTTTCCATACAGCCCAGTTTGTAACTTCTTTATCTTAGAAATGTAGCCATCTCTGTGAAGCCCCAGCTCAAGGCCAGAGGCCTTTTTTTCAAATATTTTGTGAAAAACTAGTAAGGGTGTGTCTAGATCAGGACTGCTGAATTTTTTAGCCAGTTGCCAAGGAGACCAGGGCAACACAAAAATAGGAAGTTTATCTACAGTGAACTCTTTTATCGGGACTCTTTTGCTGAAAGTCCTAAATCAGCCATGGTGAAGACTTCTGGAGAAGGTCAGTTAAGACTTTTCTGTGGGCCTGGTACAGAGGGGGACAATTTGGAAGGCAGGGATAAGAGCAGCTCTGTGGATCTGAGAATGAGGAAGGAGAGATGTAAAAGAATATTGGGAGAGGGCTTTGGGATCTTAATAGCAACAAAAACTTGAGCAGTAGAACAGATAGGAAAGAGGGGGAGACGGGAGTGAGATTCCAAAAAGCCTGTGAGGGACTTTAAATTCTTAGTAACCTGTTTTTAGTGATGACAAAGCAACATTAAAGGCCATTTTCATTACATCTTGTATTAGGGTCTGAGGATTCTCCTCAGCGGGTTTGAGCTTTGCATTAGGTGGTAAGAGGACTGGGTGGGACCCGGTGCGGGCACTGACAGGAGAGGAGAGCAGTGAGTGAATGGAGTGGTACCTCAGTACCTGCAACCTCAGCAAGGGAGCAATGGTCTGAGAACCAGTCGAGATTTGGGTTTTTGATCTAGATATTGGAGGGGAGAAATCAAGTTGCTGAGGTGGGAGTGACAGCAGAGAGTCTGGAGCACAAGGCTGAGGTGAGCATCTATTGGAGAAGCATAGTTCAGGATGTGAGCAAAGGAGAGAGAAGGCCTCCACATAGCGGAATCTCCTTTCACCCTTTTGAGCACTTGCAGAAGTTAAAAAGGTCACACAGAATTTGAGGATCTAGAGACCCCTCTGGGGGCCATCGGTTTTGGTTATCTAATTCGTAATATGGCCAATGCTGTGTACAGAATTTGATGAGGAGTTTGGGTTCCATCTGACAGTCCCTGTATGCTCACATCCCCATGACTTACAATAGAAGTCTGCTCTCCCCCCCCACAGCCGTGACTGTTTGTGGCTTTGATAGTCTGCCGGGCAAACATAGTAATCTAGGCTAGCCAACCTGCATCTGGCTCACGTGTCCCTACATCTATAATGTTTGTTTCCATTATCTATGGTACGGAAGGGATTTAATGGAATTTTAGTGGGATCCTGTTAATCAGGGATATCCCAATAGGAAAGACCTATAGCCAGCTGACAAATGACTGGGTGGAGAGATGGCCACCAGGTTCATAAGGGGGCTGTATTCGAGATAGGCCATACTTCGTGTCCAGTAGGATTTGTGATCAGCCATCGCAGCTTAAGGGGATGATTAGGGTTAAGATACTGGTCGTCAAGGGAAGAATAAATATCTTCCAGGATCTTCTTTACAACCATTTGCAATGTTTCTTTTTTCTTCTTTTTTATTTCTTTTTTTTTTTTTTTTGTGTGTGTGGGGAAGGCTTCAATACATCCTGAAAATGTATGTTCAAAGACTAGGAGTTATTTAAGTCCATACCTTACTGGCTTAATTTCAGTAAAGTCCACTTCCCAGAATTGTCCTCGTCTGGTTCCTCATAGGTGCTTTCCTGCAGGAAGCTTGGAAGTGTAAGCTTTAACCAATTAATGGACCTGACAGGCTTTTGTTACCCATTCAGTTATTTCCTTTTGCTGTGAGTAGGTTAGTGGAAAACTGTGTTCTTGATCCTTCACGAATGAATGCAGTTTCTTTGAACAAAGGTGAGTGAGTTGATGAACATTTGCTACTGACATAGTTAGAGCCATGATTATAGGAGTAGTTACTGAAGGATTAAAAAATTCCACTTGGGGGCCTTCAGGGTTAAAAGTTATTTTGGCCCAGAGCTTGGTGAGCAGAACTCTGCCCATCAATGGGGCCAGGCATTCTGGGATTACTAGGAAGGAGTGATGGATTTTTCCTTTTCCCTGGTCCATGGTCCTCTTAGTTGTCAAAGCCCGATATTTACTTCTGTTAGACTCTTGAATTAGAGACCTTTTATTCGGTAGAGGGCCCAATGGGCCTTATGGGCTGAGTATATTGCCCCTGTATCTACTTCAATGTTTATTGTGTTCCCCTCCACTTCAAAAGTTACCTTGAGGTCAGGGAGAGGATCTGAGCCCGGACTTTCTTAGTATTCCTCCAGAGTCAGAATATCTGGCTGGCATGGCTGTCTCTTTCTAGGGCACTCTTTGGCCCAGTGTCCTTTTTCTTTAGAGTAGGCACATTGATCTGAGGCCAGGGGTGGCCTCTAGTGTGTGCCCAGGTATCCCTTCCTGTCTCTCTGTTTCTTAGTTTCTGGCCTATTTGTTGTTGTGACCAGGATCTTAGTCAATGCCTTAGTCTGTCTTTTGTTTCTTTTATCCTCACTCAGCTCCCTTCTCTTCCTCAGTTTCTCTCTTAAAGTATACCTTCTCGGGTTCTCTGACTAAATCCCTCAAAGTCATATCTTGTAATCCATCTAAGCATTGTAACTTTCTTTTAATATCCAGGACAGCTTTCCCAATAAAGGCCATTGTGACAGATGCCTTTTGATCCTCTGCCTGAGCATCGAAAGGAGTATGTCTCTTATATGCCTACATAATTATCTCTAGGAACATACAGGGAGATTCATCAGGCCCTTAAATAATCTCTCTTACCTTGGCCAAATTAGTTGGTCACCTAGCGGCCACTAAGATACCCACTATTAGAGCCCGGCGATAAGTGGACAGATGCTCCCTACCTTCAAAGGTGTTGGGGTCCCAGTTGGGTCGTTTCAAGAGAAAGCCGGCTTTGAATATGTTGGGAAGTTGTGTCGGTCACGCATTGGTCCGAGGATACTTTTTTCTAGCCTCCAGGAGGATTCTCTTTTGTTCCTCTGTCATGAAGAGAGTCCATAGTAGTTGTTGGCAGTCATCCCAAGTAGGTTGGTGTGAAAACATCAATGACTTCACCAGACCTGAGAGCCAGGTTGGGTCCTTGGTAAAAGGGGGATTGTTATTTTTCCATTTATATAGGTCTGAAGAGGAGAAGGCCAATACTGGTAGGCTTCCATTTTTTTCCCCATGGCCATCGTCAATCATTGGTCCTTAGGGATGGAGGGAAGCAACACGGGAGTTCCAGGGTTTTCAATCATTTGCCACCGGCGAGTTCCTTTAGCAAGTCCAGCTTCCTCCAGGGGAGGAGGGGCTGTGTGTGACGCAGGGGAGTTATCTGGAGGGCCCTGGGCTGGCTTAGCGTCCTCCAATTGCAGAGAGGCTGAGTCAGCAGCTGGAGAATCACTTAGAGGGTGTTGGGGGTTGTGGGACAAGGGTAGAAGATAAGGAAGGGGAGGAGAGTCCAGTAGAGTCAAATCTTGTGACTCAGGGAGAACAGAGGGTGGAGGAGGAGGAGGAGCAGAGGGGTTGAGAGATCGTGGGGGAAGGAGTAGGAACGGGGACACAGCAAGGAAAGGCTTCACCCACGGAAGAGGAGATTTGCAGAGGTCCTGCCAAGTTAAGGTATATTCCTGTTTATCAGTATGGCTATGTGGCCCTGGCTGTAAGACAATATCTCTGTCTTTTTAAATTAGTGGGAAGTAGAAAGATCCTTCTAGGGGCCATCCGAATCCAAAGGTGGGCCATTCTGTGGCACACAGAGTCTGCCAGGTCCAGCGTTTTACTGAAAAAGAAACATTCTGAGCCCTTAAGCGGACTTTGGTCCATAGATCAAGGGTCAGGGACAGAGGCATTGAAGTGATCTGTCCCATAATGAAAGATACACAAACAGTAAAAGCAACGACACAGGACACAGACAAGAGAAAACAATAAAGACAGGCAATGGACGTCCAACACTGAGACCAAGACTGAGCAGGTGGCAAAACCCGATGGGCTGGCAATACCGAATCTGAAACAAAGTATCACTGAGTCGAGGGGACTATTATTCCTCGATTCCCGAGTCCTCTGTGGCGTCCCCCAGGGACTTGGCTTGTGGCTCTGTGACACGTCTGCCAGCCACCATCAAAGAGAGCTCACACACTTCATCGACAGCCATTTTGCCAAGCCCTAACCTGAAACCTGTAACCAGAAAGATGCGCCTTACTTACCCTGAGAGTAGCCCATTGGGGTCTCTCGTTCACCGCTGCTGGATTTCGGTGGAACCTCCATATATAAAGATCGGAAGAGCATTGGGGGAAGAGACCACTAAGAGACTCTCTCATGCAAAAACAAAGGGTTTATTGGGGGTCCGGCATGCTGGGGCTCAGAGCTCATTTGAATAGAGCAGAGAACCCTGAGAACAGCTTAAGCAGAGCTTATATACTTTCCTTGAAGAGGGCAGGGAGGAAAGTTTATTGATGGGCCTGGGCGGGTGAGCAGTTTGCGTGCAACTGGGTGAGGGAGTACATTCTGAAGTTTGGCAGTTGGGGACAGCACATTCTGGGAAAAAGATTAGAAAACACTTCTCAAGATTTCAACAGTGTTTTATTAAGCATACAGAAAAACAGGAAGTGACAAGAATCTATTTTATTAACATTTCACTACCGACTATACTTTGCCAGATTTCCTATAGTCTCTATTGATATCTGCATTCCTACATATTTTCCCCAGTTCATCATTGTGATTAATTCTTCACATGTGCTGACATTTACATTCACTCAATACCCGAAACCCTATAGCTAAAGAACTTTTGGTCCAAATCCTATACTCACTCTCCTTTATAAACATACCGACTATCTTCCTAATACTACTGACTATCCATTTTGACTGGAAGTTCTCTTTGAAAATCAATCATCCAAGTTACAAGGTCCTATGCTTAATACCCAATCAAAAGCCCAATGCCCTTCTGGGCTTCAAATCTTACCTAGATTTTTGTTTTCAGATTCATATATTTTACCTATATATTCTTGAAAATATCGCAGGTTCCCAATACCATTATTCATCCAGCAGAATGATTTCTATTCCAAATCAAACCTATTATTAACCCTAACCATACACTGTTCCCTCAATCTAACTTTAGAGAAGAGCAAGGACAGAGTTGGTCTTAAAATACAGGAATTTAGGGGATCTTCCAACTGCTGAGAAACTCAAAGGTCTATGCGCAAATGATCCCTAGAGAAGTTGTAGACACCTATGAAGGAACTGAGAGAGCAAAAGTCATCTTTCATTGCAAACAACCTGGTCAGCATGAAGGGATGTGTCTGAATCAGCCTCTCTCTTCTTTATGTAGAGAAGAAGGACCAAACGAGGCCTCTGTGGAGAGCTGTTCCCGGTTACCAATGTTTGATATACCATTCTAACTTGTGAAAGTGTCAAAGGAATTAGGGACAGCCTCCATTTCATGGGACCTTTGGAAGCAAATGTTAGGACAACGTGCTTGCCAAGGCAATGACCTCATTCAGTTCCTGAAGGAAGTGACCTCACCTCACATTCTTGGTGATGGAACTCTCTGAACTTGGGATACAGGCATCCAGGCACACAAATCTAGTCCCAGGCCCAGTCCCAGTGGTCTCACTTCTTTTGATTTACCAAAGACAGAGTCAGTCTTTCTTGGTATCTACTGATGTGAGGATGGCCAAATGCCAGGAAAGCTCTGAAGAGTGGCCTTTCCTGAGTAAGCAGGAAGTGGCTCACCGTTGTCTCCTGACAACTTCACAGAGTTGGGCAAGGAAGCCAGATCTGAGACAGAACAGGCCATTTGATGGGAACATAGTACGGCCCACCAGACAGAGGTCACACCCGATAGTCAGAGACCTACTTTGGGAAAGGAGGTGACTTTGTGGGTGTGAGTGTGTGTTTGTGATTTTGTCTCAAGTTTTGAGAATAGGTAGGAAAGGCAGTTTGTTTGGTTTGGAGTGGACGATTTCTAACAAGTGATTTGACAAGGCGAGTGTTTTTAAGTCTGTGTATCCCACTGTGTCCATGGTTGTAGACATTAGAAAAGAGAATGCATCAAAGGATGTGTCCAGGCTAGTAGAAAGCTTACCAGAATTCTTTCTGCCCAATGTATGAAAGGAATGCGGCTTGCCTTATGGATGGGTAACACCTGCTATCTTCCTAAGTTCCTGTTTTCTTTCTGAATTCTGGCCACTCTCCAGAATAGGCTCATGATTTTGTGACCAAGTTATGTACCACCTCCCAGCTCTGTGACATGGCCATGTACTGGATAGCTGAAGGGAATGGCGAGCGTCTCAGAAAATTCAGATATCAGTGTGACCAGGAAAGTCTCATTGGAGAAACACTGCTTTGGGCCGTTTGCTAACCTAATGTTCTGTTGCCCTGAAAGTCAGGAAGGTCTTTGCCTCATGCCACCCCTTTGTGAAGCCTGAAGAAAACAGTTTTCAAATGGAAATGAATATGGATCACCTGTGGCTCTTTGCTTAATTGCTTTGAAAAGGGATGTGTCTGAATCAGCCTCTTGGCCCTGTGTGAGGTTGTGGCTTAGATACTCAGCACGTGGTGGATGTAAAGAGAGATCCCATGTGTGCATCCAAAACCAAAATGGCCAAAAAGCAGTCCTTGTGGATGAAGTCTGTCGCCTTCCTCTTTAAAGTTCTTGAACTCCATCAAGTGAGAATAGGGATCCTTTGGGTCAAATGGGTTCTTCAAAGACCTGCAGAAAAGCTTGTGTTTTCTCATGACTGCAAATCACATAAAAATATATACCTGACACTCAGTTTTCCACAAATTGGAGAAGCATAGAAGTATTAACGTCTAGCATATTTGATCACTCCTGTTTCACATGAAGGGTGTCCAGACCACCCTGAATTTACGCCAATGAGGGGCAAGGGAGTTATTTTGGACACCCTCTTGGACTCCGCCACTCATGGAAACCTTCAGCCAGAGGTTGTGATTAGTGTCTATATGGAAGAAGATGAGGGCCATATGGGAGGGTTTTGGTTTTAATTTTGGTCATTTGTGTCCGGTTGGAAGACATGACTGGGACCACCTGGGCTTGAACTCTGGTGTGATTCCCCTTAGAGACTGAATTCAGAGAAGTATTGCCATGAATTTTGTTGGGATTTTAGGAGTCCACCCATGAGAATCACCCTTGGAAACTGAGATCTAGGCCCAGGGTGGCTTTCCACAGAGCCCTGGGTATCTCAGCCAGAAGATCACAAGATTTAATTCTGAAAGACTTGTCAGCCATTGTTGAGAGTCACAACACCCATGGACGTCACATTGTAGACCTCAATAGGCCTGGCTTCATGTGACATTTTGGCCACTCTTTGGGAAGCCTTGCCTGTGAGAGTTCTACAGAGCATTCATTGAAATGAGCTTCCTCACCATTTAAAGGTTCCTGAATGAATTGAAACCCACAGTGCCTGCAATGTCATCCTTGAAAAATGCCTAGATAAATACCATGAAATTTTTGAAATTCCCATGACCAGGTGGCACTGGAGAAACTTTGGATGTCCTGTTGCTGATCGTAAATATGCAAGACAGTGGCTTGATTGAGTGGGTTTCATGAAAATGGTGTAGAACAGAGATGCCAATATGTTGGAACCTGCTGAGTAGTGGGCCTAGAGCAGTGGTAGGCAGGTGTGTGATAAAAAATTTGTGGTGGGGCCATGTGGATCGGCCATTGGATCCCAAATGGCTTGTGACTTACATGGTGCAGCCAGCAAACCCTTCCATGTAAAGGCTTCTGGTTATATGAAGATGTTTCCGGGCAATGTTTAGAATCAGGTTACTATGGACATGGGGCCAAAATATGTGGGATAGAAACCTGGTTGGTGCATTCTCCTGCAGACCCTGACCAACCACACATGAAAGAATTGCCTCCAGAACTGTGTCCCAGTTGAACTTCTTTTATTTCATGAAGCAAATGCCAAAGTCCCAGTGCAGCAGCAAGAAACACCACGAAAAGTGGAGGATGACCAAATGGCTTCCCAGTCCCACATGGGAATACCCTTAGCCCCCAGTGGCCACAGTTTACTTACAAAGAGAGAATTCAGCACTGCTGCCTCATGTTCATTGGAAAATAAGAAACCATGTCCTCCAGGTCACATAGATGCAGACACAGCTTTGATAGTCTCACTAAAAAGAAGTTAAAGCTCCTGACAACAACATATATTTCAAGTGCCCAAACTCAGAGGCAGATTCTCAAGAAGTATTTAGGCCAGCAGAGCTCCATGTTTATGGAGTGTTTACCCTGTCCCATACTAGGGAAACTCCTCTACCACTTCCAAGGTTGTAAACTCCTGAGCATATTATTCACAGATTTTATTACACTTCTCCTCTAATTGTGTCTTACTTTGGGTGAAAAAAATATCAAGGAATTGTTCTGGATGAGAGTGGGAAGATTTTGTTTAGCACATATTTGCATACACATTGGATTCATTTTTCTATTTTACATTTGAAATACTGAATCCCTGACACTAACACATGCCCTGCTAGATTCTGAATACTAATCCTAATATGATGGAGAAAAATAACGGAAACAGAATAGAAATACAAGCAGTTCAGAGGAGGCATGTTGTATACTTGGACTTGCCTTTTGCATTATATAGGGTAGGAGTTATAAATCTAGTCAATTTTTTGTTGAAATAGTTTTCCATGTGCTTTTAAAGTTAACAAATATGTGAATTCCTGTCTCCCTTTCTCTGTATTCTATTGAGCACACGTATTTTTATATGCACAAATAGAATCCTACCTGGTATCACACGTACATTCTTGTGAGTTACATGACTTGGCAGATACAAAGTGTGAGAAGAGATCACTCCTCTTAAACGCTGTTTGACCTGAAAATTCAACCTATGGGTGAGCTTCCTAGTTGAAAAAAGTTATACATAAATCCATATCCAGTAAAATGAATATTTTTGGATCTGTGGATGATACATATTTCACGGTGTAATTCGATTGGCAAATATATTGCTAATTTTTAAAATCTGTGTGTGGATATATAATATATATATATATATATATATATATATATATATATATATATATATTCTCTCCAGATATTTCAAAATATTTAATATATGTGTCTTATTATACACTCCCTAAATTCATTCATGATTATGTATGTGGATTTATAATCAACTTTTCACAAGATTATTCTCAGAAATATTCATTCACCTGATATACGTATTTTTTTTCCTAGAATTGAAAACTAACTTCAGTGAATGGTGCATATAAATCCTAATATTTCTACAGTAACTGATCCATTTTCACATCAATGCAAGTAGATTCCTATGGGACATGATAAGTATTTTGAAGTTCATTTTTATTCAAAACTAGTACATTACTATTTCTTCAGTTTATGCACATTATTGGATATATATTTCATCCACAAGTTCACAAATTTATAGGCATTTATTTCACTTTCAATCATTTTCTGCTTCAGAAAACACGTGTTCCGCCAAGTTTCAAACTGGTCTTTTCATGAGACTTCTTTCCAAACACATTATTTTTGATTTCCATAATCACTTTTGAAGCAAAACTCACACACTCTTCATGATAAACCATAACCCTAGGATTACAATTAGACGTATAACTAGTTGTTATGAATGATTATATATAAATATATGATTTCTTATGTATTTTCAGATATCAATTCAATACATTATTTAAAGTGGAACCAGTTATATTATTTATTAACTGTATGGTCTATTCATGCATTATCTCTATATTCATAGTCACAGGGTACACCTATTTTTACCCTCAATACTAATTTATACGTTTTCAAAATATTCCTCAAAAAATGGTGGAAGAAATACTCATGTCACCTGATCTATATATACATTTTATCACAGTAATATTCTGGACAAAAAAATCAAAGGTCACCCTTAAGGTTGTACCAAAGCCTAAATGGAAAGTGAGCATGGATTACTAAAACCTTCCATGTCCAGGTGGCCTAATGCTCTCAAATGTCAATCTTATTGGTGACTACATTTTTGTTTCTTCCTAAGATTATATATTCAACCTCAAGCCTGTTGAAAATGTCTAATCCTATCACTCACTTTATACTTTGCCTGATTTAGTAATGTCTCTATTTATATCTATTTTCCTACATATTTTCCCCTGTTCATCATTGTGACTGACTCTTCACTTGTGCTGACATTTACATTCACTGTCTACCTGAAATGTATTGCTTAAGAACTTTTCGTCTAAATCCTATTCTCACTCTTCTTTGTAAACCTACTGACTATCTTTCTAATCCTACCGACAATCCCTTTTTGAGTGGGTGTTCTATTCGACATTCAATCATCCAAGGTACAAGCTCCTATGCCATTGTATATTGATTTATCTGAGACATTTTTGCAGAAAATAATTCAAAGCTAAGTGTACCAATTAAGGGCCCAATGCCCTTCTGGACTTCATATCTTCCCTAGATTTCTGTTTTTATACTTATATTTCACCTATATATTCTTGTAAATATCATAGTTTCCCAATACCATTATTCGTCATGCAGAAGGATTCCTAACCCCAAATTGAACATGTTACTAACCCGAACCATACACTGTTCTCTCAATCGAACTTTACAGAACAGCAGGGACAGGGTTGCTCTTAAATTACAGGAATGTAGGGCATGTTCCACCTGTTGAGAACATCAAAGGTCCATGCAGAAATGATCCCTTGAGAAGATGTAGGCAGGTACGAAAGACCTGAGAGAGAAAAGTCATCTTCTATGGCAAACAACCTTGTCAGCATGAAGGGATGTGTATGAATCAGCCTCTCTCTTCTTAATGTAGAGAAGATGGACCAAACCAGTCCTAGGTGGAGAGCTGTTCCCGGGTGCCCATGGTTTATATACCATTCTAACTTGTGAAAGTGTCACAGGAAGTAGGGGCAGCCTCCATCTCATGGGACTCTTGAAAGCAACTGTTAGGACAAAGTGGTTGTCAAGGCAATGACCTCATTCAGTTCCTGAAGAAGTGATCTACCTCACTTCCTTGGTGATGGAACTCTCTTAACTTGGGATCCAGGAAGCCAGGCACCCGGAGCCAGTCCAGTCCCAGACCCAGTAGGCTCACTTGTTTGAATTTACCAAGGAGAGTGTCAGTCTTTCTTGGTACCAACATATGTGAGGATGGCCAAATACCAGGAGAGCTCTGAATAGGGGCCTTTCCTGAGAAAGTAGGTAGTGGTTCACCGCAGGCTCCTGACAACTTCACAGAGTTGGCCAAGGAGACCAGATCTGAGATAGGACAGGCCATTTTGGGGGAACATAGTATGGCCCACGACTCAGAGGAAACTCCGGATAGTCACAGAGTTACATGGGGGAAGGAGGTGTCTTTGTGGGGTGGGTGTGATTTTGTGGTTTTGTCTCATGATCTGAGAATTGGTAGGAAAGATGGTTTGTTTGATTTGGAGTGGTCTTCTTCTAGTAAGTCGTTGGACAAGGCAAGTGTTTCTATTTCTGTGTATCCCACTGTGTCCGTGGTTGTAGACATTAGAAAATAGAATGCAACAATTGATATGTCCTGTATAGTAGAAAGATTCCCGGCATTCATCCTGCCCAATTTATGAATGGACTGCAGCTTGCCTTATCCTTGGGCAACACCTGCTACCTTCCTAAGTTCCTGTTTCTTCCAGAATTCTCACCACTCTCCAGAATAGTCTCATGGTTTTGTGTCCAAAATATGTACCACCTCCAAGCTCTGTGACATTGCCATGTCCTGGATAGCTGAAGGGAATGGCGAGCATCTCAGAAAACTCAGATATCAGTGTGACCAAGAAAGTCTCAGTGGAGAAACCATGCTTTCGGCCTTTTGCTTATCAATTGTTCTGTTTCCCTGAATGTCAGGAAGGTCTTTGCCTCAGGCCACCCCTTTGTGAAGCCTGAAGAAAACAGTTTTCAAATGCAAATGAATGGGCATCACCTGTGGCTCTTTGCTTAATTGCTTTGGAAAGGGATGTGTCTGAATCAGCCTCTTGGCCCTGTGTTAGGTTTTGGCTTAGATTCTCAGCACCTGATGGATGTAAAGAGAGATCCCATGTGTGCATCCAAAACCAAAATGGCCAAAAGAGCAATTATTGTGAATGAAGTCTCTCGCATTCATTTGTAAGGTTCCTGACCACCATCAAGTGAGAATCCGGATCCTTTGGTTCAAATGAGTTATGCACAGCCCTGCAGAGGCTAAGCCATAGGTTTTTTGGTTTTCTCATGGCTCCAAATCATATAGAGAATCTATACCTGACACTCAGTAGGCCTCAAACTGGAGATGCAGAGCAGTATTAACAGCTGGCCTATCTGATCACTCCTGGTTCACCGGATGGGTGTCCAGGCCACCTTGACTTTAGGCAAATGAGGGGCAAGGGAGCTTATTTTTGACACTGTCTTGGGCTGCACCCCTCATGAAAAACTCCAGCCAGAGGTTATGATAAGTGTCTATATGGAAGAAGATGAGGGCCATGTGGGAGTGTTTGGTTTTAATTGTGGTCATTTGTTTGGCGGTTGGAACAGATAACTGGATCCACCTGGGCTTGAATTCTGGCATGATTCCTCTTAGAGACTGAGTTCTGGAATTTACCTCAAAGAAGTATTGCATGAAATGTGTTGGGATTTTAGGAGGCCACGCATGAGATGCGCCCTTGAAAACTGAGATCGAGGGCCAGGGTGTCTTTCCACAGTGCAGTGAGAATCTCAGCCAGGATATCACATGATTTTATTTTGAAAGGCTTGGCAGCCATAATTGAGAGTCTAAACACAAATGGAACTCATATTGTAGACCTCAATGATCCTGGCTTCATGTGACCTTTTGGCCACTTTTTGGGAAGCCTTGCCTGTGAGATTTCTCCAGAGATTTCATTTAAATGAGCTTCCTCACCACATAATGGTTCCTGCATTAATTGAAACGCACAGTGACTCCAACTTCATCCTTCAAAAATGGTTAAATAAATACTATCAAATTTCTGAAATTCCCATTACCAGGTGGCACTGGAGAACCTTTGGATATCCTGTTGCTGAACATGAGTGAAATAATTCCCCACGCAATGACACTTCACCAGGAGAATTCCAATTTTATTGCTAAAAGCTGTGTGCTTATATAGAACTAAGGGGGAGATGGTATGGCTTAGATAAATGGCAGCAACTCGTTTATTGACAAGTTCTTTCAAATATCAGCTCCAGAGCCCAGGAATTAGTTCTCATTGGGGCTAAGGTTCCCCACAAGCGAGATTTGAAATTGGCGCTGGCGGGACAGTTCACAAGGGCGGGAACTATTTGCGCCACTGCAGAAATGAAGAAGGTAGCAAGAAGAAGTCCTTAGGCGCCATGTTGGGGTTTTTCTCTGGGGTATGGCTGCCATTTATTCTTTTCCCAACATTCCACCCTTTTTGTTTTCTTAGGAAGTGGGGTGTCGTTTGTCAGATCTGGCTGCTTCCTGCTGTGTGGGGGTGGTGTGGGGCCTAGAAAGAGAAGTGGAGGAATGCTCAGGGGGCAGGTATGGGGATATCATGGCAGCCAGAAATAAAACCCAGTGGCTATAGACAGCTATTTTCATAGGGGTGAAGTCAATGAATGTTCCCTGAAGCCAAAGATGTCGATGGCATGGAACCAGTCCTGGATGGAAGAGATTGTTGGTATCAGCCACTGGTCCTGTAACAGAGACTCAAGGAAATACTGGAAGCGTTGCCTGGACATGGTGTTGCCAGCACCTGAAGAAGATCAGAGCGAATAAAAACAGAATGAAGATAAAAATTAAAGCAAATGTCAATTTTTGGCAGAAGTTCCATGTGGGGGGACTGACATAGAAGAGGCCAAGGGCCATGAGAAAGCTTAGAAGGTGGTAAAGACTATGAATCCAGGATGGCAGATTAAGAGGTTCTCCGAGCTCGTTGTTTCCCGCTGTCTAATACCCGTTGCATTCCATCGTGCCTGGTAGTGAGCTTCATCACTGAGTGAACTGTTCTCTTGGAGATGTTGGGGATTCATCGGTCATCAGAGGCTGGTAGTGACTAAGCAAAAGCTGGTTGAAAGTTTGATTAGGAATTTTATGCAGTTGGGTTTGAAGGCACTTCATTATGCAGGGCAAGAGAGCAAAAAAAGGAGCATCCAAATAAGAAGACCCAAGATATGTAGTAAGTATATGGCAAGATAGGATTGGAAGAACCCCGTTATGGGATTGGAGGAGGTAGGTTTGAGCAATTGGGTCGATAATTCCTGCAATTTAACAACATTTTTTTTATTAGCCCAGATTCATTAACATAATAGCAAAATTCCTCTCTGAGGAATAGGCATGTAACCCCTTTTTCTGCAGTGAGAAGATCAATTGCCCTTTGGTTCTGTAAAGCCACTTGTGCCAATGAAGTAACCTGCCGCTGCAAGGAACCCAGAGACTCAGCCATGGTATTTAGTGTTTCCTGCAGTTTTTGTTGAAGGTCATTGGATCCCATAGAACATGACCTATACCTCCACCAGAGAGTCCGAGACCGTCACTGAGGTTGTTAAAATGAGGCCTACCAGAACCGGCAGAAAGACTACCCTACGGGTGCGGGAAGGTAGGGCCAACTGTCAGAATTCGGTGGGAGTATACAAAGATAGCTGAGGAACTACAGTAACCAAGAAACAGGCGCCAGAGACAATGATGGTTGAGGTACTTAAAGAACCATTACACCAGAGGAAATGTCCAGGTTGCATAAACACAGGGCTCTATGGGGTGCTGTAGCTCAAGGAACAAATGGGTAAAGGATTCATTATTGGCAGGTGGAAACAGATGAAAGGAAATAAAGTATTGGTGGAATAACTTTCCCACAGTGGGATACGTGTCACATGTAGGGGTTGTCCTTTTTAGAGAAATTGTAGGGTTTTGCTGGAATATTTCCTGCCGCTAATGGGACTGCTGCTAGAAGTGGACGACTAAGTGAAGCACAGAGAAAGCATTGAGAAGTAGGCACAGAAAGAGGGGTGGAGTTTAATAATCAAAAAGTTTGGTGTAGCAAATTGAGCCATGTGGGAGGGGGACCTGAGAGGGTTGAAGGCTCTGAATCCTCTTTGGATGAGCTATGGATATGATCTCGAAGTTTTGATTCTGAGTCCTTAATGTGTTCGACTACCTGGATGGTTGCCTTAGGTTGCGTAATCAGGGTGCGGCCAATAGTCATCCACCCTGTGGGTCTGACTGAGGTTGTCCGAGCATAGACAGCAAACTCAACATAGCCCCATCGTTTGGCCTTGGGGTCAGGTTTATCTAAAGTATACCATCCATTGTTACTGGATGAAGAGCCTTTATGCCACTTTATGTAACTAGAAGTCCACCCTTCAGGGTAACCAAATGAGTGGTAAGAATAGCTACCACGTTCATCATGGAACATGCATGACCAATAGGGGCACCCATTATATATCTCAGGCCACCAATGACAATAGTCTTTTGTTTGATCAAAAAGGAAGCAAATGAAAGGCCAGTTCCACCTACCAGGGACGAAGGTCCTTGAAGGTGACAATTTTAGGGAAATAGAGGTGCAGTTGTGGATGAAGCAAGTAGTTGCATCCACTGCGCAGACCTTCTGCATGCCATGTTCTGAGTATCGTTCCCGAAAAGTGAATAAATGCATGGTAGGTGAGGAGGGTAAAGACAGTCCTGACAGAGCACAGAAAATAAGCAGAGCACAAAAAACAAGCAGTTAGAGAAGACTAGGGTGTTGGGAGAGCTCATTGTGCCTTCTTTAAGAGGAATTGGGCTGCAAGGAAAACCGTGTGAGCCACAACTAAAATGGGTGAGATGGGTGTGGAGAGCAGGAGTAAAGGGGAGGTTCAGTAGGTGATTCTTGGAGTTCCTCTGGGGTGGCCCTGTCTTCAGCATGTGGGGCCTCCTGGTGATGTGGCTTCAACCTAGACATGTGAATCCAGGGAGTGAGACAGTTGTCTGGAAAGGAGAGTTTGGCGGCGGTAAGGGTAAAGAGAATGACAGGATAGGGGCCTTCCCATTTTGCGGCAAGAGTCCCTTTCTCCTCTGGGGTATTATAATAGACTAGACTAACAGGTGTTAAGGGAGGAGTGTTTGGAGAGGAGACTGGGTCCGGAAGAAGCCAGTCCTGATATTTCCAGAGTTCCAAGCGGAGATGGAGCAAGAGAGGCAAAGACAAATCTCGGGTGAAAGGTCCTTGTGAAATGACCAACCCAGGGGTTATAAGAGGTCTTCCATACATTATCTCAAAAGGAGACAATACAGATGGTTTCTTAGGGAGAGCTCTGATTCGAAGCAAAGCCAAGGGAAGGAGTTTGAACCAGTCTATGTTTAATTCCATTGTCAATTTGGTAAGGACTTCCTTTAGAGTACGATTTACCCTTTCCACTTTCCCTGAAGCCTGGGGGAAATATGGACAGTTGAAATGCCACTTGAAGGAGAGGGCTTGAGAGACCTTTTGTGTGATCCTAGAAGTAAACTCAGGGCCATTGTCATATTGTAGGGAAGTGGGCATACCAAACCTGGGGATGATGTCTGTCAGTAAGATTGAAGCTACAGTGGAAGCTTTTTTATTGGAAGTGGGAAATGCCTCAACCCAACCAGAGAAAGTGTCCACAAAGACAAGGAGGTATTTAGTGCGCCATACTGTGGGCATGTTGGTGAAGTCTACCTGCCTGTCAGCAGCGGGAATGTGTCCCCGGGCTTGGTGGAAAGGGAAAGGTTTGGGCCTTAAAGGAGTATGAGGGTTGGTCCGCTGACAGATCTGACAATTAGAGGCTATATTCTGTAGCATGGCTTGTCAGAGGGGGTGAGGGAAAAGAAACTCTGTAAAAAGAGGGTCAAAGACTGAGAATTGGAAAGGAATAGAGTATGAAGGAACTTGAAAAGATGCTTGTTCTTACTGAAAGACGTAGGGGCTTCAGATGAGCTGTCTAAAGTGGCCATTATATGTCCCCTATGGAGGCCATAATTGAAAGTGGTAGCAGCCATTCATGCCGCCTGGTCAGCTTTGGCATTGCACTCAGTGATAAGAAAGCCATCCTTCTGATGGGACCTACAATGGACAACTCCCAACTGGGTGGGTAAGTGGCCTCTATTAGATTGGTTATAAAAGCTGAATTAGTGATCACATTACCTTTGGTGGTAAGTAGGCCTCGCTACTTTCAAATATCAGCATGGGATAATAAGATATGGAAGACATATTTTGAATCAGTTTAGAGGGTGAGGGATTTGCCTTGTGCTGGAAGGCAGGCACGAGTGAATGCTATAAGTTCAGCCTACTTGTCTGTAGTTCCTGAAGGCAAAACTTTGGCCTCTATAATCTCAGTGGCTGAAAATACAGCGTATCCAGAGTAATGAGTTCCGTTCTCCCTAAAGGAACTGCTGTCAGTAAACCAGATAAGGTCAGGCTTGCTGAGTGGTCTCTCAGAAATGGAAGAATGACAGGGGAGGAAATCATCTAAGGTTTCCAAGCAATTATGAGTTGGTATGTGACACATGGGAGTCATTGGGAGCAGTGAGGCAGGGTTCAGTGCAGAGCAGGGGAGGAAAATAATATTAGGGTTTTCCAGAAAGGAAGTGAGGGGCGACAGAAATCTGGATGTAGGGAGAGTTTGAAGGCCCTTTTAAGCTAAAAGATCCTTCAAGTGATGTGGGGAGTGGATAGTTCAAGGGGCCCCAAAAGTCAGCTTAGAGGCTTCTTTGTGTAAAATTTGTCCAGTAGCCAGAGCTCTTAAGCAAGGGGCCCACCCACGGATGGTAGGGTCTAGTTGCTTGGACAAATATGACACAGGTGCAAATGTACGCCCATAGTTTTGACCTAAGACCCCAAGTGCTTGCCCCCCTTTTTCATGGACATATAGATGAAATGTTCTTGAAAGATCTGGAAGGTGAAGGGTAGGTGCCTTTAAGAGGAGTTGCTGAAGCCTGCGGAAGTGGTTAATGGGAAAGGAGGCAAGAGATTCACTAGGGGGTCCCTTTGCTAGGTCATACAGGGGTTTGGAGAGAAGAGAATAATTTGGGATCCAGGCCCTAAAATAACCTGCTAATCCTAGGAATGATAGTATTTTGGCTTTCGTATAGGGCACTGAAAGATCACAGAGGAGTTGCCTCCTATCCAGTGTTATTTCCTTTTTCCCGGGTGTAAGGCAAAAACCAAGATAGGTGACCGAAGACTGGGAAACCTGGGCCTTGTGGGGAGACTCCCTATATCCCTTGTCTTCTAGGAATTTATGAAGCTGAGCGGTGTGGGATTGAGAGTGTTCCCAGAAAGACTACATAGAAGAAGGTCATAGACATATTGAAGTAGAGTAGAGTCAGGACAGGTCAGGTGAAAGGATGTGAGGTCCTGGGCAAGAAATTGGCCAAAGAGATGGGGGCTATCCCTGAATCCCTGTGGGAGGACAGTCCAGGTAAGCTGATGAGAATGGCGGGTGTGAGAGTCAGTCCATGAAAAAGCAAAGATATCCTGAGATTCTGAGAACAAGGGAATAGAAAAGAATGCATCTTTTAAATCTAGGACTGAGAAGTGAGTAGTAGTGGCATGGATCTGAGAGAGGAGGGTGTAAGGGTTGGGCACTAGCGGGTGGATGGGGTCCACAGAGGAGTTGACAAGGCGAAGTTCTTGAACCAGCCTGTAGGACACGTTAGGTTTCTTAACTGCCAGAATGGGTGTGTTGAAAGGAGAGTGTGTAGGCCTAAGATACCACTCTCATAATAAATCCTGGATGATGGGTTCTAATCCAAGGAGGAATGTGGTTGTGAGTGGATATTGTGGTTGACTAACATATCTTGAAGGGTCCCGTAAGACAATATGAATAGGACTGCATTTAGCCATAAAGGGTGTAATTGTGTCCCAAACCTCAGGGTTAAATGGTTTAGATAGTCGTGGGAGAGTGCATGAAGGAGGTGTATCTGCCCCTAGGAATATCATGAGGAAATGAGAGGTAGGAGAGGTGTGGGGTGATAAGTGAATGGTGACTTTTGATAGTGAGAGTATGTCCCTTCCCAGAAAGGGAATGGGGCAATGGCTCATAACAAGAAAGGAGTGAGTGAAGGACAAAAGGGATCGCTGCATATAACATGATTGGGGGGGGGTTTGAGGAAAAATCTTTTTACCTCCTACCCTGACAATAGGAGTTTTTGAGGGTGTGGTAGGACCCTAATACTCCCTCAAAATCGAAAAAGTGGCACCAGTATCCAAGAGGAAGTTAATGAAGCGTCCATCCACCAGGAAGGTGCCTAGGCTCTTGATTCTTGATGGTAATAGTCTGGAGGGAAGGCCCAGGACTCCATCAATCCTCCTCTGCCAAGCCCAGGTGAGGCTGGGGTTGCTGGGCAGCAGACCAACCTCCCTTCTGGGTTGTTGGGCAGTCTGCCCCCCAGTGTCCACTTTGATGGCATTTTGCGCAGGGGTTGTAGGGTGTCCTCGGCGAAGAACAATTCCTGGTCCAATGTCCCTCCTTACCTCATTTGAAGCAAGCTCCAGGGGGGGTCATATTGGGACGGCATGGTGATGGCCTTCTCTGAATGAGCTGGGCCAACATTTGGAATTTGGCATTTTCAGCCCTCTGCCTACGGAATTCACTTTCATCCTCTCTACCATGAAAAACCTTGAAAGTGACAGCGAGGATTTTGGTCTGAGGAGTAGCAGGGCCCTGTTCAAACTTTTTAAGCTTGGCTTTAATGTAAGGGTAGCTTTGGGCCAGAATATATGTCATTAAGACATGACGGCCATCAGGGGTTTCTGGGTCGAGGTTTGTGTACTGCTGAAGGGACTTGGTTAGTCTATCCAGGAATTCTGAAGGTGTTTCCTCCTTCCTTTGAATGACCTCCTGCATCTTTTGAAAGTTAACAGCCTTGCGGGTGGCCTTTTTCAGTCCCGCCAAGAGGCAGGATGTAAAAAGGTCACTAGACTGTAAGCCCATAGGGGATCCTGCTCTGGGACAGCATGAGGGCCTGTGGGTGATTATGATTGGTCCTATGATTTTCATCAGCATGGGCTTGGGCTAGCTCCCAGAACCATTGCCTTTCCTTGGGGAGAAGTTTATTGGCCAAGAGCATGTAGATGTCATGATGAGTGAGGCTATATGCTTGCAGTACCCATTGAAACTCCCGAATGTAAGTGGTGGGGTCAGTGGTGAAAGAGCCTAACTTCCTCTCTAGCTGAGTAATGTCCGACATGGAGAAGGGCACGTGGACTCTGATGACACCCTTGGGACCAGCTACCTCACGAAGGTGTGCGATTGTCTTGGGGGTGGGAAGGAGTCCCTTAGACCTGGTAACAGGAGGACTGAAAGAGGCAGGCGGTGGACAGGAAGGAGAGGGAGGGGAATGGAATGTCTCTGTGGAAGAGGAGGAGGTGGAGCAGGCAGAAGAGTGGGGAAGGGAGGGGGATGAAATGGAAGGTTGAGGATCCGTGGAATCAGGCAGAGGAAGAGGAGGATTTTGCGGGAGAGAAGGGTCAGTTGGGGCTGGGGGATAAGGTGGGGGTTGATCTGCTGGGTCGAATGAGGAAGAATCTGCGAAGTCAGGAGTAGAACTAGGGGAAGAGAGGGGTTTGCAAGCAAGAAGGACCTGAGAGGGAGGGCAGGAGGAGCAGAGACAGGGTGCTGTGCGAGAAGGCTAAAACATTCAATACAGGGAATCTCACTCCACTATTTCAGATGCTGGCAGTAATTAAAAAGGTCCAAGAGGAGGTTTGGATCTAAGGAGCCTTCTGGAGGCCAATGATTGCCATTATCCAGTGGATATGTAGGCCAATCTTGGGTACAGAATTTGATTAGAAGTTTGGGCTTGATGTCTGGTGTGAGGGAGAGTGTGGCCAGATTTTTTATTAAACTTTTGAGAGGTGAGGTTTCAGGTACAGATAAAGAGGTGCCCACAGTCACAGGGAGAGATGGAAGAGAGAGAGAGAGAGAGAGAGAGAGAGAGAGAGAGAGAGAGAGAGAGAGAATAAGTGTAAGCAAGAGAGACAAAGAGAAAACCCGGCCTGGAACGGACTCCGGGAAGCGCTCAGGGCGAATGGGGGTCAGGTGGGCATCCCCAAAATGACCAGCCATCATGAGGAAATACAGAGGGCACTACCTGATCGTCACCAGTGAAGTGCGATCGGTGAGACCCAATGGGTTCGGAGCCATGGGCAACCTGACATCAGGAAAGTTTTCGAACGCAGCAGAAGAAGTAAGTAATGAAAACAGAACTCCGGCTCCAGCAGAATGCAGTTCCAGGATGGGAGTTCAGTTTTCCCAGAGCAGAGAGGCAGCTTCAGCCAGACACAGCAGGCCCGCAGGAAACAGCAACTCTAGCCGGCAGCGGCAGCAGCAGCAGAGGAGGAAAAACCACAGAGCCTCTCATGTAAACTCAGAAGCCTCACACCCCAAAGGGAAACGGATCACCAGAGGGTCCACTGCAACCAGTAAAGGTCTTAGTGGGAGGAATTCCCTCCCCCCTACCAGGCGTCTAGAGTGTCACAGACGATCATGGTCACAAAGCCAGCGGTAGCCCGAAGGGAGTTGGCGAGCCGGGGTCAGGGGAGGCTTACATACAACAAATCAGTGGTGAGTGCAGGAAGCCTGCTTCTGAAAAGAGCAGACCAGGGCAGAGTGCCGCGGTGGAGCAGTGGACGGGGCTCTTGTTGGAAAGAGCTCACCCATATCCTCACACGGGGCACCAGAATGAAAGAACTCCCCACGCAAAGGCACTTCACCGGGAGAATTCCAATTTTATTGCAAAAAGCTGTGTGCTTATATAGAACTAAGGAGGAGATGGGAGGGCTTAGATAAATGGCAGGCAATCCGTTTATTGGCAAGTTCTTTCAGATATCAGCTCCGGAGCCCAGGAATTAGTTCTTATTGGGGCTAAGATTCCCGGCCAGCAAGATTTGAAATTGGCGCCAGCAGAAGAGTTCACACGGGCGGGAACATTTTGCACCACTGCAGAAAAGAAGAATGTAGGAAGAAGAAGTGCTTAGGCGCCATGTTGGGTTTTTTTTTCTGGGGTATGGCTGCCGTTTATACTTTTCCCAACAATGAGTATACCAGACAGTGCCTTGATTGACTGGTTTTTATGAAAATGGTGTTTAACAGAGATGCCAGAAAGTTGGATCCTGCTGATTAGTGGGCCAAGAGCAAAGGTGGGCATGTGTGTGATAAAACATCAGTGGTGGAACCATGTGGATCTGCCATTGGTTTCCAAATGGCTTGTGACTGACATGGTGAAGCCAGCAGATCCTTATATGTAAAGGCATCTTGTTACATGGAGAGGATTCAGGACATTGTTCAGAATCAGGTTGCTATGTTCAAGAGGGCAAGCTATGTGGAATAGAAGCCTGGTTCTTGTATTCTCCTACAGACCCTGACCCACCACATGTGACAGAAATCCCTCACGCACTGTGTCTCCGTTGAACTCCTTGTATTTCATGAAGCAAATACCAAACTTCCAGTGCAGCACCAAGAAACACCACGAAAATAGAGGATGACCATATGGCTTCATAGTCCACACTAGAGACATTTAGCCCCAAGGGGCCACAGTTTACCTTCAAAGGGAGAATTCAGCACTGGTGTCTCATGTTCATTGGAAAATAAGAAACCATGTCCTCCAGGTCACATAGATGCAGACCCAGGTTGATGGTTTCACTAGAAAGGAAGCTAAAGCACGTGACAACAACATATATTTCAAGTGCCCAACCTCACAGGCAGTATCTCAAGAAGTCTCTAGGACAACAGACCTCCATGTTTTTGAAGTGTTTACCCTGTCCCTTACTTTTGGAAACTCCTCTAACACTTCCAAGGTTGTGAACTCCTGATCGCATTCCATTCCAGATATGTATTCATGGATTTTCTAACTCTTCTCCTCTAATTGTGTCTTACATGGGGTGAAGGTGTTGTCAAGGTATTGTTCTGGATGAGAGTGGGAAGATTTTTGTGTAGCACATATTTACATACACATTGGATTCATTTTCCAATTTTCCATTCGAAATACTGAATCCCTGTCAGTAACCCATACCCTAATAGACTCTGACTACTAATCCTAATATGATGGAGACAAATAACCCAAACATAATATTAATACAAGCAGTTCAGAGGAGGCATGGTGTATAGTTGGTCTTGCCTTTTGCATGATATAGTGTAGGAGTTATAAATCTTGTCAATTGTTTGTTGAAATAGTACTCCATGTGTTTTTAAAGTTAACACATATGTGAATTTCTGTCTCCTTTTTTTCTGTAGCCAATTCAGCACATGTATTTTTATATGCACATAAAAAATCCTACCTGGTATCACACGTACATTTTTGTGAGGTTGCTAACTTAGCAGAAACAAAGTATGAGAAGAGATCACCCCTCCTAAACGCTTTTGGAACTGAAAATTCAAACTATGAGTGAGATTTTTAGTTGAACAACATTATACATAAATCCATGTTCAGTAAAATTAATATTTTTGGATCGGTGGATGTTATATATTTCACGATGAATTTTGATTGCCATATATATTGCTACTTTCTAATGTTTCTCTGTGATATATATATATATATATATATATATATATATATATATATATTCTCTAGATTTTTCCAAATATAAAATATATGTGTCCTATTATACACTCCATAAATAATTCACTCATGCTCATGTATGTGGTTTTATAATCAAATTTTCATACGATTATTTTCAGAAATATTCATCCACCTGAAATACATATTTGTTTTCTAGTACTGAAAACTCACTTCACTGAATGGTGCAAACAAATCCTTATATTTCTACTGTAACTGACCCAATTTAACATCAATGCAAGTAGATTCCAAAGGGACATGATGTGTATTTTGACGTTCATTTTTATTTAACACTGGTACATTACTATTTCTTCAGTTTTTGTACATCATAGTATATACATTTCATCCACAAGTTCACAAATTTAAAGACATTTGAAACACATTCAATCACTTCCTGCTTCAGTACACATGTATTCCTCCTTGCTTTTGACTGGTTATTTATTGAGACTTCTTTCCAAACACATTATTTTCGATTTCCATAATCAATTTTGAAGCAAAACTCACACACACTTTATGATAAACCACAACCCTAATATTACCATTAGATGTATAACTGGTTGGAATGAATGTATGTATGTCAATATACCATTTCCTGTGTATTTTCAGATATCAATTTATTCCAATTTCTAAAGTTGGAATCAGTTATATTATATATTCACACATGGTACACCTATTTGTGCCCCCAATACTAATTTATATCTCTTCTAAATATTGCTCCCAGAAATGGTGCAAGAAAGACTCATGTCACCTGATCTACATATATATTCTGTCAACAAAATGCAAAGTCACACTTACAATTGTACCAAAGCCTAAATGGAATGTGAGTATGGATTATGAAAATCACCCATGTCCAGGTTGCCTAATGCTCTCAAATGTCAATCCTATTGGTGACTACATATTTGTTTCTTCCAAAGATTATGTATTCAACCTCAAGCCTGTTGAAAATGTCTAATCCTATCAATCAGTTCATCATTTGCCTGATTTCCTAATGTCTCTAATGATATCTGCTTTCCTACATATTTTCCCCAGTTCATCATCGTGACTGACTCTTCACATGTGCTGACATTTACATTTTCTGTCTACCTGAAACCCTATTGCTAAAGAACTTTTTGTCCAAATCCTATACTCACTCTTTTTTTATAATCCTACCAACTATCTTCCTAATCCTACCAAGTATCCTTTTTTGACTGGATGTTCTCTTCGACATTCAATTATCCAAGGTACAAGGTCCTATGCCATTATGTATAGATTTATCTGAGACACATGTGCACAACATAATTCCGAGTGAAGTATCCCAATCAAGGATCCAATGCCCTTTTGGGCTTCAAATCTTACCTAGATTTGTGTTTTCATACATATATTTCACCTCTATATATACTTATAAATATTGCAGGTTCCCAATACCATTATTCATGCAGCAGAATGATTCCTAACCCAAATCAAACATGTTATTAACCCTAACCATACTTTGTTTCCTCAATCTAACTTTACAGAAAAGCAAGGACAGAGTTGGTCTTATATAGAAATGTAAGAGATCTTCCACCTGCTGAGAACCTCAAAGGTCCATGCAGAAGTGAACCCTGGGGAAGATATAGAAAGCTATGAAGGACCTGAGAGAGCAAAAGTCATCTTTCATGACAAAAAAAAAAACAGGTCAGGATGAAGGGGTGTGTCTGAAGCAGTCTATCTCTTCTTAATGTAGAGAAGATGGACCAAACCAGGCCTGTGTGGAGAGCTGTTCACGGGTGCCTATGTTTGATATACCATTCTTACTTGTGAAAGTGTCACAGGAAGTAGGGGCAGCCTCCATCTATTGGGACACTTGGAAGCAACTGTTAGGACAAAGAGGTTGCCAAGGCAGTGACCTCATTCAGTTCCTGAAGGAAGTGACCTATATCATTTTCTTGGTGATGGAACTCTCTGAACTTGGGATCCAGGATGCCAGGCACCCAGAGGCATTCCCAGTCACAGTCCCAGTGGCCACACATGTTTGGATTTACCAAGGACAGAATCGGTCTTTCTTGGTAACTACTGATGTGAGGATGGCCAAATTCCAGGAGAGCTCTGAAGAGGGGTCTTTCCTGAGAAAGCAGGTAGTGTCTCACTACTGAACTGAAACCCACAGTGCCTCCAACTTCATCCATGAAAAATGGCTAGATAAATACAATAAAATTTTTTAAATTCCCTTAACCAGGTGGCACTGGAGAACCTTTGGATGTCTTTTTCCTGGTCATGAGTGTACAAGAGAATGCCATGATTGACGGTATTTCATGAAAATGGTGTAGAACAAAGATGCCAGTAAGTTGGACCCTGCTGAGTAGTGGGACTTTTGCAGTGGTGGGCAGGTGTGTGATAATACAGCTGTGGTGTGACCAGGAGGATTTTCCATTGCCTTCAAAATGGCTTGTGACTGATATGGTGCAGCCAGCAGACCCTTCTTGTTATATGGAGAGGTTTCCGGGCAAAGTTCAGAGTCAGATTTCTATGGACAAAGGGGCAAGCTTTGTGAGATAGAAGCCTGGTTGTTGCATTCTCCTGCAGACCCTGACCCACCACAAGTGACAGAACTCCCTCTAATACTGGGTCCCAGTTGAACTCATTGTATTTCATGAAGCAAATACCAAACTCCCAGTGCAGCAGCAAGAAACACCACGAAAAGTGGAGGATTACCAAATGGCTTCACAGTTCACACGGGGAGACACTTAGCACCAAGTGGCCACAGTTTACCTACAAATAGAATATTCAGCACTGCTGCCTCATGTTCATTAGAATACAAGAAACCATGTCCTCCAGGTCACGTAGATGCAGATCCAGCTTTTATGGTGTCACTAGAAAGGAAGCTAAATCTCCTTGCAACAACATATATTTCAAGTGCCCAAACTCAGAGGAAGTTTCTCAAGAAGTCTTTAGGCCGGCAGAGCTCCATGTTTTTGGAGTGTTTACCTGTTAGACCAGGACGCTAGAAAAGACCACTGACTCAAATTAAAATCAAATAAAATTAAGCTTATTATTTCCACCGGCCATGCTGCCTCTCCCTCCCAAAACGAAGGGAACAAGACAGCAACCCCAGCTTTCCTACAGCCCAGCTTTATAGCCCAGAAGTTACACAAAAGGGGGGTTACAGATAACAGAACTCTGATAAACATCACACTAAAGGTAGTTTACAATTTTTTTGCTGTCCCTACATGAGAATTCATGAGGACCATTAGAGCCTCAGAGAGGGTTGTTGTCTTGCCAGAGAAGGCAAATATTTATGATGTGTCACTAAAGTTTCAGAGAGGGCTGCTATCTGGTCAGAGAGCCAGGCATGTGTGAGTTCAAGGCGCGGGCAGGCATTCCACGCAGGTTCAGAATTTGAAGTAATTAATGGTAAAGCCAAAATTATCTTTTCATGGCTTTGTGGCATGATGGCTCCCAATTTTAATAAAAGATCAGGTTGGGTCTACAATTCCCCCCTTTTCTCTGTGTCCCTTTCAAATCTTTGATAGATTATGGGAAGAGCACTGAGGAAATTTTAATCCCTCAGGTAAGAGTCTCCAAATTTTTAGAACTCACCCAAAACCGATCTCGCTGATTTTACCCTTCTTAATTACTTATATTGATAGTCTATTTATCTTTCTCTCCATTGTTGTAAGAAGAGTGGCATCACTAATTTTTTCTTCATCTGTCCTGAGACAGGGTGACGTGAGTGGGCTCGGCGTGAGGGACATGAGTTGCCTATTAGAAGTCAGTTGAGAGACATGAGTTGCCTTTTAGAAGTCAGTTCGGTTTGAAGTCAGGTTGGGGAAGAACAGGTTGTAAAGTCATCTGTGAATGGGTTCTTCTATGAGTGAAACAAAAACCATGAGTACTGGATAAATGTTGCACAGCTAGAACATGTCACTGTATAGAAATTCCCTCACCAGTCTTTAATATCCCCAGTTATCAGGACTGTCAACTTAATATTTAACTTTAAGTGTTACAGTTGGCCCTCCCAATAAGACACAGTTTAATAATTTAATGTCATCTGATCTTGTAAAATCCTTTTACTAGTATGACCTCTGCGTCTAATAGAGAAACCTTTAATTCTGTTACTCAGGGCTGGATAATCGTACTAGCAAACACGAAGCCTACCTTTGTAGGTTAGGAATATCTGTAGGTCTTAAACTGAAAACTTCTGCCTGTGGCAGCTCTTCTTGATAGTCTCTTTTTATAAGTATTAGGCATTCCTGTGTGAGAATCCTTCTTTGTAGCCTCCAGTCTTACTTGTTTTGGGAGGATAAGATAAAGTGCATACCTTAAAATTTTATTATTATTATTATTATTATTATTATTATTATTATTATTATTATTTAATATGCCCAGGAGTGGCTGTATTTTGGTCTTAACTGTCTTTGCTAAGTGTTTAAGATGAAGCAGTCAAACTGACTTTTGTTTCTATCTATTGTTAACAGTCAGCTGAGCTTTTGTGGGAATCAATTCTGGGGAAACTTGAGAGGAGATTCTCAGTTCTGCTAGTGCCATTTGCGCTAGGTGGGTCCAGGTCTTGCTTGACCATTTGGCTTCCCTCAGAAGCATCAGGGATGTCTCCTTTCTCTGATGACTCTCCTCTTTGTAACAAATGCACTGATTGGCTTTCTGTTCTCCAGTGGTCTCATTAATCTCCCTGATCAGGAGGTTATGTGGCTCAGAGTTGCAAAGCTCTTTAGAGAAGTCCCCTGTTCCCTGGATTCAGACTGACTCAGAGGGCAAGAGCCAAATATTGGTTTTCTTGGCCCTTTTCATTTAACATTAATTTTAAATCCTAATCTTAAACATCCAGCAAATAAATTTTAACAGCCTTATATTAAGAGTACTGGGCTTTAATGTCTATAACTTTATAATTACCTTTTTATTAATTGGGATCTGTATTATTCTGTCTGTATTGTAGTTGATGACTTATTATCTTGAATAAATCCATGTTGTGTTCTTAAAGCAACGCATTTGTAAAACACTAACAGGGAATCTTTAGATCACTTATAAGAAAATTTCAAACTAAAATTAACAAAAGTAAAAATACTTAGTTCGTGTAATATCTTCCCTGAATTTTTTGGCTGAATTATACATTATATCCCCTGTTTGAGATCCTAGTAATATTGACAATAAAAAAAAACTTTTTAACATAACTTTAAAGAAATATTATCTGACCTACATGTTTCATAGTCATTCTCACATGTAGTAAGATGGGACACGCAGCCTTATCTCAGGTAAGGCAGGGCTCTTTATAAATCTTAAGTATTTTAATTCTAAAGCTGATCTTTATTTTTAAATATCTTTTGACAAAGTTTACATAAATTGTTTGAGGTCACATGAACATTAGCTAACACCATATGATATCACATTTAAAACATGAATTAAAGAAATGCTGAAAGTTTTTAACCTTTACAAAGATTAGGCTCTAATTAACTTAAAAATGCATTTAAATTGTTCCCCAATGTAAAAAGTAACATAAAAATTTACATATCTTATTGATAACAGGTAAATAAATCCACAATATATTTTTTACCACACAACTTCAGAGCACCAGCTTGATATAATGCTCTTTTAAGGTTTCTACCTTACAGACTTGCATACCTGTAAGATATGAAAACATTAATAGCATAACAATTACATTTATGTTTCTACATTAATCAAGTTTGGCTTTTAAAGAAATGGCAGTACAGTGCTCTAAAATAACAGTTCTTATTTAATCAGTTGTTTAATTTTTATGGTTGCTTGCTCTAGAAAACATAAATCTTAATAAACTCAATGTTATGGGTAAACTTATGTTTTAAGAAATTTTTGCCTCATTAACACATGACTGATTTTTACAATCTTATACAGAGTTTACTAAAAAAAATACAGATCTTAGTGAATCAATCAGATATCTAACTAAAGTACTCATGAATGAGTAATCCCATATCAAATTTACTTTACTTATTTATCAAAAAGTTAGAGAAACGTATTGAACAGTGTAAACCATTTTTATGTTGAAGGAAAGGTACTAGAGCCAAGGCATATTAGACATTTTGTAGATGTTAATATTTTGTTAGATGTTTGAACACCTAGAAAACTTTGTAAGCTTAAATTTAAAGACATTTGTTTTTATCTCTTTATCCAATTTAAATTGAAACATTTAAATCACGTGAATTAAAGATCTTTGGATCCACTTTTTAAAATTTGTTTTTATGAGCGCTTTTTTTTTATGAGCGCTCCTTATATATGTTAATTTATGTATCATATATATGATATACGGACATATGTATATATAGACATACAACACATAACAAAATTGTGCACACATAATAATAGTAAAGGCCTCGTAGCATTTCGCAGGTGAAATCTTTATTGCAATGTTTCAAGAAGTCCACAGTTGGTCAAAGATAGAACTGATCAGAAAAACATTAACCTAGGTCTGTATGCTCAAAATCATGAGGTCAAAAAACATAAAGTATCTAAGAAAAAAAATAAGAGTTCTAGAAAAAAGGACTTGCCAGTAATTAGAAAATACCATACAATTTACCTTTTTTTCCCTTAGATCTCAAATCAGTCTCCTACAAAGCTTGCAGGCTTCTTTCATTTGCATTTCAACATAAGTCATGGCTGAGGTCTGGAAGGAGCAGGAAAAAAACTGCTATTCTGAACAGACATCTCAGGACTAAGGCATTTTAACCATAATTTTCAGGTTCGGATGTTGAAAATTATGATACAAGTTTAAGATACAATTCACAAAATTTTATATCTTTACATCTTGTTTGGTCAACAGTCACCATACTATGATTTACTATCCATGTCCAAATTAATGCACTGGTACACACAGTGACATTTTCCCAGGCTACCCAATTCAAAATTGGTGAAAAAAAAAGACTGTATGTTTGGGAAGTTTCTTCCCAACTTGGAAGTAGAGTTCTTCAGTTATCCATTGTAAGTATTTAAGTTCTCTGGCATGAATTATCTGAAATCATAAACTAAACAATTACCTAAACCCGACTTTTAACTGCAAGATTGTGCAATGCTTCAAAAACCCATTCAGATACCAGATTGTTAAAATAAAACATCATCATTTCGACACACATTCAGCTAAGATCATTCCCAAAAAACAATTTATAATATCAACACATTATTGCACATGCCTTAAAGGGCCAGAAACAAAGACACAATACAGACCAAAAGGAGGTCCAGACTATGGCTGTCAGAGAGAACCCTTTAAACCAGAGCAGATAAGAGAAAAATCTCGTACACCAGTGGGACCATAGCTGTCCCCACAAGGGGACCAGATGTTTTCACAGAGGGGCAACCTGAAATGTAAAATAAAGTGTCTCCATGGTGATTTTACTGCATTTAGTGTCCCCTTTTTCTTTTTCTCTTTTTTTAACAAGACAGAGGTGGCATAATCCTTACAGTGCAGGGAAGGAAGGAGGTAATTCCCTGAATCAACAGGGCTTTGGCAGCTGCTGGGAGTCCCTCAGTTTCTCCTTTTACATACAGGATTAGCTCCTCTGATTCAGTTCCACACCAAGCATGCTCTATCTCCTAACATTTCAGTAGATAGGTCTCACAAAGTTCCGGGGCAGAGGGGGGGGTACAAGATTTGTAACTTAAAGTTTGGTTCCTGAGCTTGAAGCCAATTAATACCAATTTAATAATGAGGACTGGGTTTTGAGAAAAAGAAAAGAGGAGGTTTATTGCTTGGCTAACAAGGGAGAAACACAGGGGACTCTGCCAAAGTTGTGACTCTCTTTATCTGGAGGGACAAGGGGTTTTAAAGGAGTTTCACTTGTTAACCTGGGAGATACTCTGTTCTTAGGTCCCCAGCAGGCATTTCCCTCTGCAATGGGTGTGCTCCAGGCAGCCAGCTAGGGGCTTCTATCATCCTGCTTCGCAAAGGGGGATAAAGTTCATTGCAGTTCCTTAAAACACAGTCCAAAGGGGTGTCAGGATTACTCTCTTTATTTCTGATTTTCATGTCCAATATACTTAAGTTTTTACCACCAAAATCACACAACAAAACGAACAAAAACAAACAAACAAAAAAACAAAAAATAGAACACAGAACACAAATAAACAGAAACCCGGTGGCTAAACACAGAAACAGGGGAATAGTGCAACATCTTGCTAAAGCTCCTGGGTAGGAGTGCGTGCATGCTCATCGGCACCTCTCTACAGTTCCAGAGGAATTCCCTACAGAACAGAACAGAGGACAGAATGATTCTCTTTACTGTTCTGCACAGAAGTATATGTGAGCCTCCCCGTGCCACATCTCTGTCATCAGAAGAGATCTCCCTTAACCAGATATCAGATGTTATAAAGGAGCCACTTACCTATGGAGGCCTCCTCCATCAGGTGCTTGCTAATAGTTTTAGTGCAGAGGTTCACTGTAGTGCTCCCTGGACTAAAGGCTCTTTTCCAAATATAAAGAAGATGGACCAAATCAGGCCTTTGTGGAGAGCGGTTCCTTGGTGCCTATGGTTGATATACCATTCTAATTTGTGAAAGTGCCACAGAAAATAGGGTAAGCCTCCTTCTCATGGTACGCTTGAAAGCAACTGTTTGGATAAAGTGGTTGCCAAGGCAGAGACCTAATTCAGTTCCTGAAGGATGAGACCTCACCTCAATCCCTTGGTAATGGAACTCTCTGAACTTGGGATCCAGGAAACCAGGCACACAGAGTCAGTCTCAGTCCCAGTCCCAGTGTCTCACTTGCTTCAATTTAGCAAGGACAGAGTCAGTCTTTCTTGGTACCTACTGATGTGAGGATGGCCAAATGCCAGGAGTTCTCTGAAGAGGGGCCTTTCCTGAAAAAGCAGGTAGTGGCTCACAGCTGGCTCCTGAACACTTCACAAAGTTGGACAAGGAGACCAGATCTGAGACAGGACACGCCATATTGGGGGAACATAGTATGGCCCAGCAGTCAGAGGATACTCTGGAGAGTGAGAGACCTACTTGGGGAAGGAGGTGCCTTTGTGGGTGTAGATGTGTGTTTGTGGTTTTGTCTCATGTTCTGAGAATAGGCAGGAAAGTCGATTTGTTTGGTTTGGAGTGAACTGTTTCTAGTAAGTTGTTTCACAAGGCAAGTGTTTCTATGTCTGTGTATCCCACAGTGTCCGTGCTTGTAGACATTAGAAAAGAGAATGCATCAATGGATGTTTCCTGTCAAGAGGAAAGCTTCCCAGCATTCATCCTGCCCAATTTATGAATGCACTAGGGCTTGCCTTATCGATGGGCAACACCTGCTATTTTCCTAAGTTCCTGTTTTCTTCCTGAAATCTAGCCACTCTCCAGAATAGGTTCATGCATTTGCATCCAGGATATGTACCACCTCCAACCACTGTGACATGGACATGTACTGGATAGCTGAAGAGAATGGCAAGCATCTCAGAAAAGTCAGATATCAGTGTGACCCGGAAAGTCTCAGTAGAGAAACACTGCAAAGGGCCTTTTGATTACCTATTGTTCTGTTGCCCTGAATGTCAGGAAGTTCTTTGCCTCAGGCCACGCTTTTGTGAAGCCTGAAGAAAACAGTTTTCAAATGGAAATGAATGGGCATCACCTGTGGCTCTTTGGTTAAGTGCGTTGTAAAGGGATGTGTCTGAATCAGCCTCTTGGCCCTGTGTGAGCCTGTGGCTTAGATTATCAGCACCTGATGGGTCTAAAGAAAGATCCCATGTGTGAATCCATAATCAAAATGGCCAAAAAATCAGTCATTGTTGATGAAGTCTCTCGCATTCCTCTGTAAGGTTCCTGACCTCCATCAAGTGAGAAAAGGGATCCATTGGGTCAATTGAGTTCTTCAAAGCCCTGCAGATGCTAGCCCATAGGTTCTTGGGTTTTCTTATGAATCCAATTCAAATAAAGACTCTAAACCCCACAGACAGTAGGCCTCAAATTGAAGAACAGAGCTGTATTAATGGCAGGCATATTTGATCACTCCTGGTTCACAGGAAGGGTGTCCAGGCCACTCTGACTTTTGGCAAATGAGGGGAAAGGGAGATAATTTGGGACACTTTCTTGTGCTGCGCCTCTCATGGAATCCTCCTGCCAGAAGTTATGATGAGTGTCTATTTGGAAGAAGATGAGTGCCATTTGGGAGTGTTTTGGTTTTAATTGTGGGCATTTGTGTGGCGGTTGGTAGAGATAATTGGGTCCAACTTGTCTTGAATTTTGGTGTGATTCCCCTTAGAGACTGTGTTTTGGAACTGACCTCTGAGAAGGTACAAGGTCCTGTGTCATTGTATATCCATAATTCTAGGACATCTCTACGGAATGTAATTCAAAGCTAAGTATACCAATCAAGGACCAAATGAACTTCTGGGCTTCAAATCTTACCTAGATTTCTGTTTTCATACTTATATTGAAAGGTTAATAAAACAGGTACTTGTCACGTCCTGTTTTTCTGTATGCTTAATAAAACACTGTTGAAATCTTGAGAACTGTTTGCTCTTCTTGTTCCCAGAATGTGCTGCCCCCAACTGCCAAACTGCAGAATGTACTCCATCAACCATTTGCACGCAAACCGCCCACTCGCCCTTACCCATCAATAAACTTCCCTCCCTGCCCTCTCCAAGGAAAATATATAAGCACTTCTTAAGCTGTTCTCAGGGCTCTCTGCTCTATTCAACTGATCTCTGAGCCCTTGCATGCCGGACTCCCAATAAACCCTTTGAGGTTGCATTAGACAGTCTCTTGGTGGTCTCTTCCACCGACGCTCACCCGAACTTTACTTCTGGTGGCCCCAGCGAGATCCGGCAGCTGCAGATGAAAGACCCCCAATGGGCTCCTCTGGGGGTAAATAAGGCCCCTCTTTCTGGTTTCAGGATTCAGGATAGGGTTTGACAAAATGGCTATTGGTAAAGAGCGTGAGCTCTCTCCCACGGTGGCTGACACACATGTCACAGAGCCACAGGCCATGTTCCTGTGGGATGGACTCGGGAAATCGAGGAACCATAGTCTCCTCGACTCAGTGATATTTTCTTTCAGATTTGGAATTGGCAGCCCATCAGGATTTGCCCGCTACTCAGTCCTGGTCTCAGTATTGGACGTCCATTGTCTGTCTTTATTGTCTTGTCTTGTCTGTGTCGTGTGTCTTTGCTTTCACTGTCTGTGTATATTTCATTATGGGACAGAGCACTTCAATGCCTCTGTCCCTGACCCTTAATCACTGGACCAAAGTCTGCTTAAGGGCTCAGATTCTTTCTTTTTCATTAAAACACCAGACCTGGCAGATTCTGTGTCTCAGAATAACCCACCTTTGTAGTCGGATGGCCCCTAGAAAGATGTTTCTACTTCACACTAATTTGAAAAGTCTGAGATATTGTCTTTCAGCCGGGGCCACATAGCCATCCATATCAATAGCCATATATCTTAACTTGTCAGGACCTCTGCAAATCTTCTCCTCCATGGGTGAAGCCTTTCCTTGTCCCTGCACCCACTCCTACTCCTTCCCCTATGATTCTATCTCTCAAACTCTCTGCTCCTCAACCTCCACCCTCTGTTCTCCCTGAGTCTCAAGACTCTACTCGTCCTTATCCTCTGCCCTTGTCCCCCAACCCCCAAAACCCTGTAAGTAATTCCCCTGCTGCTTACTCAGCCTCTCCACCATTCGAGGAAGCCAGGATGGCCCAGTACCCTCCAGATGACTGTCCAATGGCACACACAGCCCCTCCTTCCCTAGAGGAAGCTGGCCCGGCTAAAAAAACTCAGAGAACTCGCCAACGTTTTCACACCTGCCTACTTGGGATGACTGCCAACAACTCCTAGGGACTCTCTTCACGACAGAGGAATGAGAGGAAAAACCTCCTGGAAGCTAGAAAAAAATATCCTCGGACTTGATGGGCGACCAACACAACTTCCCAACATAATCAAAGCCGGCTTCCCCTTAAACCAAGCCAACTGAGACCCCAACACCTTTGAAGATAGGGAGCATATGTCCAATTATTGCCAGGCTCTAATAGCGGGTATCCAAGGGGCCGCTAGGTGACCAACTAATTTGGCCATGGTAAGAGAAATTATTAAAAGGCCTGATGAATTTACCTCTATGTTTCTAGAGAGAATTATGGAGGCATATAAGAGATATACTCCTTTCGATCCTCAGGCAGCAGATCAAAAGGAATCTGTCATGATGGCCTTAATTGGGGAAGCTGCCATGGATATTAAAAAAAAAAAAAGTTAAAAGAGAGATTTAGTCAGAGAAGCCAAAAAAATATACTATAAAAGAGAAACAGGGAAAAAGAAAGGGAGCAAAGGGATGATGAGAGAAGCAAAAGAAAGACTAAGGCATTGACTTAGATCCTGGTCAAAACAAGAAAGAGGCCAGAAATTAAGACATAAGGTGACAGGAAGGGATACCTGGGCCCGTGCCAGAGGCCACCCCTGGCCTCAGATCAATTTGCCTACCGTAAAAAAAAAAGGACACTGGGCCAAAGAGTGCCCTATAAAGAGACAGACACGCCAGCCAGCCATTCTGACTCTGGAGGATGACCAAGAAAGTTGGGGCTCAGATTCCTTCCCCTAGCTCAGGGTAACTTTTGAAGAGTAGGGGACCCCAGTAAACTTTGAAATGAATACAGGAGCAGTATACTCAGCCCTTAGGGCCCCATTGGGCCGTCTATCAAATAAAAGGTCTGTAGTTCAAAGGGCTAATGGCAGTAAATATCGGGCTTATACTACTAAGAGGACCATGGACCTGGGGAAAGGAAAAATCCATCACTCCTTCCTAGTAATCCCAGAATGCCCGCACCCATTGATGGGCAGAGATCTGCTCACCAAGCTCTGGGCCAAAATAACTTTTAACCCTGAAAGCCCCCAAAAGAAATTTCAGTAAAAACTCCTATAGTCACGGCTGTAACTATATTAGTAGAAGATAAACATCCACTCTTCACACCCCCCAAGACTGATCAAACAGGCAAGCTACCGCAGAAATGGATAACAGATTACCCAGATGCCTGGGCAAAAACTGCTGTGTTAGGCCTGGCCGTGAAACAACCTCCAATAAAGTGGAGTTAAAAACCTCAGCCTCCCCAATCAATGTCAAATAATATCTTCTAAGCATAAAAAGCTAAAGATGGGATAAGGCCCTATATTCAGAAATATCTGGCCTTAGGGGTCCTAAGGCCCTGTCAATTGGCCTGGAACACTCCCCTGTTATTAGAAGAAAAAGCCAGGAACCGGGGACTATCAACCTGTTAAAGACCAAAGAGAGATCAACAACAGAGTGCAGGACATTCACCCCACAGTACCTAATCTGCTCAAACTGCTTAGCACTCTGAACCCTGAGCAGAAATGGTATACTGTTCTGGACTTAAAAGAAGCTTTCTTTTGCTTGCCTCTGCATAAAGATAGTCAGTTGCTGTTTGCTTTTGGGTGGGTAGACCCAGAAACCGGAAAGTATAGTCAACTAACTTGGACTAGACTCCCAGAGGGGTTCAAAAACTCCCCCACTCTCTTTGATGAAGCCCTCCACAGAGATCTCAACAATTTCAGAACTACACACCCCGAAGTAACCCAGCTTCAATACGTGGATCACCTGCTACTGGCATCCAACACCAAGGAAAACTGAACTGGGACCCAAGCACTATTATCGGAGCTTGGTCAACTCGGGTATAGAGCTTCTGCCAAAATTGCCCAATTTGCCAGCAAGAAGTAATCTTCCATGACTATTTCCTCAGGGGCGGTAAACGATGGCTCACTGAGCCCAGAAAACAAACCGTTGAGCAGATACCAACCCCATCTTACAGCAGACAACTAAGAGAGTTTCTTGGGATTGCTGGGTTTTGCAGGTTATGGATAAATGGGTTCACGTCCTTAGCTGCTCCTTTATACCCGCTGTTAAAGGGAGATGCCCAATTCCAATGGACCCCTGAGTAACAGGAAGTTTTAGATAACATCTAAGGACACTGACACTGAACGCCTCAACTTTACTGAGCTCAGCCTGCAATTACAGAAAGCCCTACACTAAGTTAAAAATGTACGTCAACTCACTCACCTTGGTTCAAAGAAACTGCAGGCACTCCTGTAGGATAAAGAACAGAGTTTTCCACTAACCAACACACAGCGAAAGAAAAAAACTGAACCGGTAACAAAAGCCTGTTGGGTCAGTCAATTGTTTAATGCTTACCCTTCCAAGTTTCTTAGAGGAAAGCACCTATGAGGAACCAGACCAGGACAATTCTGGGAAGTGGACATTACTGAAATTAAGCCAGCAAGGTATGGACTTAAATATCTCCTAGTCTTTGTAGATACATTTTCAGGATGGATTGAAGCCTTACACACACACACACACACACACACACACACACACAGAAAAAAAAAAAAAAAAAAAAAAAAAAAAACAACGGCCCAAATGGTTCTCAAGAAGATCCTGGAAGATATTTTTCCAAGATATGGTCTGTTTAAGGTAATAGGGTCTGATAATGGACTTGTGTTCATGGCCCAGGTAAGTCACGTGTGGATTAATTGTAAGTTACATTATGCTTATATACCCCAGAGCTCAGGAGAGGTAGAAAAAATAAATAGAACCATTAAAGAGACCTTAACAAAATTAAGCTTAGAGACTGGCATAAAAGATTGGACTATGCTCCTGCCTTATGCACTGTTTCATGCGAGAAATACTCCCTCAGTTTCTTTGTGTAACCTCACCCCCTATGAAATTCTCTATGATGCCCATCATCCAGTAAGGGACCTAATCTCCAACTCTAAGGCCTAACAATCCCTTCCACACCCCTTGCTTGACAGACTTAAAGCCATTGAAAGAACTCAGTGATAACTGTGGAAACAGCTGGCCACTGCCTACCAACCTGGGGACGAGGGGATTCCACATCAATATCAAGTAAGAGACTTCGTCTACATAAGACAACATCAGGTGTCATTCCTAGAACCCCGCTGGAAAGGAACATACCAGGTGCTACTTATAACACCTACAGCGGTAAAAGTAGACAGAATCACTTTTTGGATCCATGCCTCTCATCTAAAGCCTTCGCTGTGTCCAGACTCTGGTTGGAAACTGGAAAAAACTGGTAATCATTTCAAATTTCGTAATCGCTATGTGGACAAGACTGTAGACTCTCAACTTGGCCACCAGTACTCCTAACCCTCATCAGCCTGTTCAGCAGTGAAGGCTGATCTCAAATCCTACTAGACAAGAAGTATGGTATATCTCGCATACAGCCCCCTTAGGGACCTGGTGGCTATCTCTCCACCCAGACATTTTTCAGCTTGGTATACGTCTTTCCTATTGAGATAACCCTCATGAAGAGGATCCCACTAAAGTTTCATTAAATCCCTTCCGTTCCATAGATAATTGAAACAAACATTATGGATGCACAGAAACGCGAGCCAGATTCAGGTTGGCTAGCCTAGATTACGATGTATGCCCGGCGGACTATCAAAGCCACAAACAGCCATGGCTGTGTGGGGGAAAAGCCAACTTCTTGTGTAACTCATGGGGATGTGAGCATACCGGGGCTGCCTGGTGGAACCCAAACTCCTCATCACATTCAGTACACAGCATTGGCCATATTACCAATTAGACAACCAAAAGCTATGGCCCCCAGAGGGTTCTCTAGATCCTCAAATTCTGCGTGACATTTTTAACTTCGGCAAGTGCTCAAAAGGGGAAAATTCCCCTATGCGGAATCCTTTTCCCTCCTTCACTCACATCCTGTACTATGCTTCTCCAATAGTTCCTCACCCTCAGTCTTCTGCTCTAGAGTCTCTGCTGTCACTCCCACCTCAGCAGCGTGATTTCTCACCTCCAATTACTAGATCAAAAACCCAAACCTCTGCCAGTTCTCAGACCATTGCCCCCTTGCTGAGGTAGCAGGTACCGAGGTACCCCTCCACTCACTCACTCATCTCTTTTTCTGTCTGTGCCTGCACTAGGTCCCACCAAGTCCTCTAAGAAGCTAAACCAAAGCTCAAACCAGCTGAGAAGAGCCCTCAGACCCCTCTCCAAGATGTAATAAAAATGGCCTTTAAAGTTGCTTTGTCATCACTGAAAACAGGTTTCTAAATATTTAAAGTCCCTCAGGGGTTTTTGGAATACTCACTCCCATCTTCACCTCTGCTCTACCTGTTCTACTGCTCAAGTTTTGTTCTAGGAAAATCCCAAACCCCTTTTCCATTATTCTTTTACATCTCATCTTCCTCATTCTCAGATCCACGGAGCTGTTCTCAGCCTCGCCTTCCCAGTCTTCCCCCTCTGTACCAGGTCCATAGATATGTCTTAAATAACCTTCTCCAGAAGTCTTCACCGAGGCTTACATTAGGTCTTTCAGCAAAAGAGTCCCTCTGAAAGAGTTCAATGTAGATAAACTTCCACTTTTCGTGTTGCCCTGTTCTACTTGACCACTGGCTGGAAAAATCACCACCCCTAAGCTTGACACCGCCTTACTAGGTTTTCACAAAATATGTGAACAAAGCCTCTGGCCTTGAGCTGGGTCTTCACAGAGATGACTACATTTCTAAGATAAAAAAGTTACCAACTGGGCTTCATGGTGACAGCTGGCAGGGAGAAAAAAAAGAGACAAAAAAGCTCTCCCTTTCCAAGGTGTCCTTGAAAAGTTAACTTGCCCAGAACAGAGGAACAAAAACAGAAACAAAAACTGATTTTTGTGAATTTCTACAGACTGTGAACTTCTGATCCACTTCCCTTACATGTTGGGTACAAATTCTAAAACTACCAAAACTTGGGGTTCAGGGGATTAATTGATTACAACAGAAGCAATGCCCTCTAAATCCGGATGCAACCAAATAAGGCTGTTTTCCTGTGTTTGGTGCTATCTTAGGTCCCTTTCCTTGTCCATCCCTACAACAGTATAATTCTATACACTTTAACATTATTTATGTTTTCATAAAATGGTCAATATATGTGATTAATTATGTAATGATTCAGATGTTTTCCAGAGTTCTCTATCATGATGTAGGTTCATTTAAAGATCAAATAGGGGGTCATACAACCCGGTTCCAGCGGGAACCTCTATCCCTCCCTTTAGCCATCCTATTAGAAATAATAGTTGCTTAAGGGGTGGGCTAGTCCATGAGACACAACAAAGACACAATTAGAAGCAGAAATAGGCCAAACCTTAAAGACATTAAAAACCGACATCACAGCTTTACAGGAATTTTAACCTCTCTCTTTCTGAAGTTGTTTTACAAAGCAGGAGAGTGTTGGACCTCCTCTTCATGAGAGAAAGGTGCCTTTTTGCTTGCATTGAGGGAAGAATGTTGTTTTTGTGCCGACAATACTGGAGTTGTAAAAGAATCAATGAATAAATTAAGAAAACGACTTGAAGAGCGTCAAAGAGAGACAGAGGCCCCAAAAGGGTGGTTTGAGTCTTGGTTCACATAGTGACCTGATTAACTGCGCTTTTATCTGCCATGGCCAGTCCATTAAAATTCCTCATATTATTGCTAACTGTAGGACCCTGTTTGCTCAACCGTGTAGTTTTCTTTCTAAACCAAATCGAACCTGTTATTAATCCTAACCATACACTGTTCTCTCAATCTAATTTTACAGAAGAGCAGGGACAGAATTGGTATTAAAATACAGGAAAATAGAGGATCTTCCACCTGCTGAAAACCTCAAAGGTCCATGTAGAAATGATCCCTGGAGAAGATGTAGGCAAGTATGAAGGACCTGAGAGAGCAAAAGTCTTCCATGGCAAACAACCTGCTCAGGATGAAGGGATGTGTCTGAATCAGCCACTCTCTTCTTAATGTAGAGAAGATGGACCAAAGCAGGCATGTGTTGAGAGCTGCTCCTGCATGCCTATGGTTGACATACCTCTCTGACCTGTGAAAGTGTCACAGGAAGTAGGAGCAGCCTCCCTCTCATGGGAACCTTGGAAGCAACTGTTAGGACAAAGTTGTTGCCAAGGCAGTGACCTCATTCAGTTCCAAAATTAAGTGACTTCACCTAACTTCCTTGGTGATGGAACTCTCTGAACTTGGAATCCAGGAAGCCAGGCACCCAGAGCCAGTCCCAGTCCCAGTCCCAGTGGTCAAACTTATGTTGATTTACCAAGGACAGACTCAGTCTTTCTTGGGACCTACTGATGTAAGGATGGCCAAATGCAAGGAAAGCTATGAAGAGGGGCCTTTCCTGAGAAAGCACGCAGTGGCTCACCGCTGGCTCCTGACAACTTCACAGAGTTGGCCAAAAGATCAGATTTGAGACAGAACAGGCTATTTCCAGGGAACATAATAAGGCCCACCAGACAGAGGACACTCCGGATAGTCACAGACCTACTTGGGGGAAGGAGGTGCCTTTGTGGTGTGGGTGTGGGTTTGTGGTTTTGTCTCATGTTCTGAGAATAGGTATGAAAGGCGGTTTGTTTTGTTTGGAGTGAACTGTTTCTAGTAAGTCGTTTGACAAGGCGAGAATTTCTATGTCTGTGTATCCCACTGTGTCCGTGGTTGTAGACATTAGAAAACAAAATGCATCAATTAATATGTCCTGTCTAGTAGAAAGCTTCACAGCATTCATCCTGCCCTATTTATGAATGGACTGCAGCTTGCCTTATTGATGTGCAACACCTGCTATCTTCCTTAGTTTCTGTTTTATTCCTGAATTCTGGCCACTCTCCAGAATAGGTTCATGGTTTTCTGTTTAAGATATGTACAACCTCGAAGCTCTGTGACATGACCATGTCCTGTATAGCTGAAGGGAATGGTGAGCATCTCAGAAAACTCAGATATCAGTGTGACAAGGAAAGTCTTAGTGGAGAAACCCTGCTTGGGGCCTTTTGTTTACCTACTCTTCTGTTGCCCTGAATGTCAGGAAGGTCTTTTCCTCAGTCCACCACTTTGTGAAGCCTGAAGAAAACAGTTTTCAAATGGAAATGAATGGGCATTACCTGTGGCTCTTTGCTTAATTGCTTTGGAAAGGATGTGTCTGAATCAGCTTATTTACCCTGTGTGAGGCTGTGGCTTAGATTCTCAGGTCCTGATGGATCTAAAGAAAGATCCCATGTGTACATCCAAAACCAAAATGGCCAAAAGAGCAGTCCTTGTGGATGAAGTCTCTCGCCTTCCTCTGTAACTTTCCTGACCTCCATCAAGTCAGATTAGGGATCCTTTGGGTCAAATGAGTTCTTCAAAGCCTTGCAGAGTCTAGCCCATAGTTGCTTGGGTTTTCTCAAGACTCCAATTCACATAAAGAATCCAAACCCCACAGTCATTTGGACTCAAATTGAAGAAGCGGAGCAGTATTAACGGGAGGCCTATTTAATCTCTTCTGGTTCACAAGAAGGGTGTCCAGGCCACCCTGAATTTAGGCAAATTAGGTGCAAAAGAGCTTATTTTGGACACGGTCTTGGGCTATGCCCCTCATGGAAAACTCCAGCCATAGTGGAGTTTATTGTGAGTGTCTATATGGAAGAAGATGGGCGCCACGTTGGAGTGTTTTGGTTTAAATTGTGGTCATTTGGGTGGCGGTTGGAAGAGATGACTTGGTCCACATGTTCTTGAACTCTGGTGTGATTCCCTTAGAGTCTGAGTTCTTCAACTGACCTCAGAGAAGTATTGCCATGAATAGTGTTGAGATTTTTGGAAGCCAGGCATGAGCATCGCCCTTGGAAACTGAGTTCTAGGCCCAGGGTGGCTTTCCACAGAGCACTGAGCCTCTCAGCCAGGATACCACAAATTTTATTCTGAAAGACTTGGCACCCATAGTTGAGAGTCAAAACTCATATGGACCTCACATTGTAGACCTAAATGGGCATAGCATCATATGATCTCTTGGACACTCTTTGGGAAGCCTTACCTGTGAGTGTTCTCCAGAGATTTCATTGAAATGAGCTTCCTAACCATTTAATGGTTATTGAAAAAATTGAAACTCACAGTGCCTCCAACTTCATCCTTAAAAAATGGCTAGATAAATACCATGAAATTTTTGAATTTCCCATCACCAGGTGGCACTGAAAAACCTTTTGATGTCCTGTTGCTGATCATGAATATACCAGACAGTGCCTTGATCGACTGGGTTTTATGTAAATGGTGTAGAACAGAGATGCCAGTAAGTTGGACTTTGTTGAGTAGTAGGTTAGAGCAGTGGTGGGCAGGTATGTGATAAAACATCTGTGGTGGGGCCATGTGGATCTTCCATTGGCTTCCAAATGGCTTGTGACTGACATGGTGCAGCCAGCAGAACCTTCCGTGTAAAGGCAAGTTGTTATATGGAGAGGTTTCAGGACATTGTTCAGAATCAGGTTACTATGGTCAAGGGGGCAAAATATGTGGGATAGGATCCTGTTTCTTGTATCCTCCTGCAAAACCTGACCCACCATACATGACAGAACTTCCTCTTGCATTGTGACCCAGTTGAACTCCTTGTATTTTGTGAAGCAAATACCAAACTCTCAGTGCAGCAGGAAGAAACACCACGAAAATGGAAGATGACCATATGCCTTCACAGTGCACACCGGCACACATTTAGCCCCCAGTGGCCACAGTTTATCTAAAAAGAGAATTCAGCACTGCTGCCTCATGTACATTGGGAAATAAGAAACCATGTCCTCCAGGTCTCATAGATGCAGACCAAGCTTTTATGGTCTCCCTAGAAAGGAAGCTAAAGCTCTTGACAACAACATATTTTTCAAGTGCCCAACCTCACAGGCAGTTTCTCAAGAAGTCTCTAGGCCAGCAGACCTCCATGTTTGTGGAGTTTTTACCCTGTCCCATACTTTTGGAATCTACTCTACCACTTCCAAGGTTGTGAGCTCCCGAGCATATTGCATTCCACAAATTTATTCACAGATTTTCTAAATCTTCTCCTCTAATTGTGTCTTACTTGGGGTGAAGGGATTGTCAAGGCATTGTTCTGGTTGAGAGTGGGAATAATTTTGTGTAGCACATATTTACATACACATTGGATTCATTGTTCAATTTTCCATTCGAAATACTGAATCCTTGACACTAACCCATACCCTACTAGACTCTGACTATTAATTCTAATATGATGGAGAAAAATAACCGAAACAGAATAGAAATACTAGCACTTCAGAAGAGGCATGGTGTATAGTTGGTCTTGCCTTTTGCATGATATAGGGTAGGAGTTATAAATCTTGTCTATTTTTTGTTGAAATAGTTCTGCATGTGTTTTTAATGTTAACACATCTGTGAATTCCTGTCTCCATTTTTCTGTAGCCTATTCAGCACATGTATTTTTATACGCACATATAGAATCCTACCTGGTATCACACGTATATTCTTGAGAGGTGGCTAACTTGGCAGATACAAAGTGTGAGAAGAGATAACTCCTCATTAATACTTTTGGAACTGAAAATTCAGACTATGAGTGAGCTTCTTAGTTCAAGAACATTATACATAAATCCATGTTCAGTAAAATTAATATTTTTGGATCTGTGGATGATATATATTTCACAATGAATTTTAATTGGCATATATATTGCTACTTTTTAATGTCTCTGTGTGTGTTTTGTGTGTGTGTGTGTGTGTGTGTATATATATATATATATATATATATATATATATATATATACTCTCTAGATTTTTCAAAATATAAAATATATGTGTCCTATTATACACTCCCTAAATTCATTCTTGTTCATGTATGTGGTTTTATATTAAACTTTTCATAAGATTATTTTAAAAATATTCATCCACCTGAAATACATATTTGTTTTCTAGTACTAAAAAGTTACTTCAGTGAATGGTGCAAACAAATCCTTATATTTTTACAGTAGCTGACCCACTTTAACATCAATGCAAGTAGATTCCTATGGGACATGATGTGTATTTTGACGTTCATTTTTATTAAACACTGGTACATTACTATTTCTGCAGTTTTTGTACATCACAGAATATACATTTCATCCACAAGTTCACAAACTTAAAGAAATTTGTAACACATTCAATCACTTCCTGCTTCAGAACATATGTATTCCTCCTTGTTTTTGACTGGTCATTTCATGAGACTTCTTTCCAAACACATTATTTTCGATTTCCATAATCAATTTTGAAGCAAAATTCACACACTCTTTATGATAAACCACAACCGTAATATTACCATTAGATGTATTACTGGTTGGAATGAATGTATATATATCAATATATGATTCCTGTGTATTTTCAGATATCAATTCAATCCATTATTTAAAGTTGGAACAAGTTATATTATTTATTCGCAGTATGGTCTATTCATGCATTATCTCTATATTCATACATACATGGTACACCTATATGTACCTCCAATACTAATTTATACCCCTTCAAAATATTGCTCCAAGAAATGGTGCAAGAAAGACTCATGTCACCTGATCTACATATACGTTTCATCACAGTAATATTCTGGCCACAAAATGCAAAGTCACACTTACGATTGTAAAAAAGCCTAAATGGAATGTGAGTATGGGTTATGAAAATCACCCATGTCCACGTTGCCTAATGCTCTCAAATGTCAATCCTATTGGTGACTACATATTTGTTACTTCCTAAGATTATATATTCAATCTCAAGCCTGTTGAAAGTGTCTATTGCTATCACTCACTTTATTCTTTGCCTGATTTCCTAATGTCGCTATTGATATCTGCTTTCCTACATATTTTCCCCATTTCATCACTGTGACTGACTCTTCACATGTGCTGACATTTACATTTTCTGTCTACCTGAAAACCTATTGCTAAAGAACTATTTGTCCAAATGCTATACTCACACTTTTTTCTAATCCTACCAACTATCTTCCTAATCCTACCGACTCTCCCTCTTTGAATGGTTGTTCTCCTCAACATTCAATCATCCAAGGTATCAGGTCCTATGCCATTGTGTATAGATTTATCTGAGACATCTGTGCAGAACATAATTAAATGCTAAGTATCCCAATCAAGGACCTAATGCCCTTCTGGGCTTCAAATGTTACCGAGATTTCTGTTTTCATTCATATATTTCACCTATATAATCTTATATATATCGCAGGTTCCCAATACCATTATTCATCCAGCAGAATGATCCTAACCCAAATCAAACATGTTATTAACCGTAACCATACACTGTTCCCTCAATCTAACTTTAGAGAATAGCAGGGACAGAGTTGGTCTTACAATACAGGAATGTAGGAGATCTTCAACCTGCAGAGAACCTCAAAGGTCCATGCAGAAATGATCCCTAAAGAAGATGTAGGCAGCTATGAAGGACCTGAGAGTGCGAAAGTCATCTTTCATGACAAAAAAAAAAAAAAAAAAAAAAAAACAGGTCAGGATGAAGGGATGTGTCTGAAGCAGTCTCTCTCTTCTTAATGTAGAGAAGATAGACCAAACCAGGCTTGTGTGGAGAGCTGTTCCCGGGTGCCTGTGGTTGATATTCCATTCTAGCTTGTGAAAGTGTCATAGGAAGTAGGGGCAGGATCCATCTCAGGGACCCTTGGAAGCAACTGTTAAGACAAAGTGGTTGCCAAGGCAGTGAACTCATTCAGTTCTAGACGAAGTGACCTATGTCACTTTCTTGTTGATGGAACACTCTGAACATGGGATCCAGGAAGCCAGGCACCCTGAGGCAGTCCCAGTCCAAGTCCCAGTGGTCTCAAATGTTTGGATTTAAGAAGGACAGAGTCAGTCTTTCTTGGCAACTAAATTGAAGATGGACAAATGCCAGGAAAGCTCTGAAGAGGGGCTTTACCTGAGAAAACAGGCAGTGGCTCACTGCTGGCTCCTGATAACATCACAGTTTTGGCCAAGGAGACCAGATCTGACATAGCACAGCCCGTTTCAGGGGAACATAGTATGGCCCACCAGTCAGAGGACGCTCTGGATAGTCACAGACCTATTTGGGGAAAGAAGGTGCCTTTGTGGGTGTGTGTGTGTGTTTTTGATTTTGTCTCATGTTTTGAGAATATGTAGGAAAGTCGGTTTGTTTGGTTTGGAGTGGACTGTTTCTAGTAAGTCCTTTGAGAAGGCGAGTGTTTCTATGTCTGGATATCCCACTGTGTCCGTAGTTGTAGACAATAGAAAAGAGAATGCATCAATAGATGTGTCCTGTCTAGTAGAAATCTTCGCAGAATTCATCCTGTCCAATTTATGAATGGACTGCAGGTTACCTTATGGATGGGCAACACCTACTACCTTCCTACATTCGTGATTTCTTCCTGAATTCTGGCCACTCTCCCATAGGCTCATGGTTTTGTGTTCAAGATATGTATCTCCTCCACAATCTGGGACATGGCCATGTACTGGATAGCTGAAGAGAATGGTGAATATCTCAGAAAACTCAGATATCAGTGTGACCAGGAAAGTCTCAGTGGAGAAAATCTGCTTTGGGATTTTGCTTACCTATTGTTCTGTTGCCCTGAATGTAAGGAAGGTCTTTGCCTAAGGCCCCACATTTCCAATGCCTGAAAAAAACAGTTTTCAAATGGAAATAAATGGGCATCACCTGTGGCTCCTGGCTTAATTGCTTTGCAAAGGGATATGTCTGAATCAGCCTCTCAGTGCAGTTTGAGATTATCGCTTAGATTCTCAGCACCTGATGGATCTAAAGAAAGATCCCATGTGTGCATCCAAATCCAAAATGGCCAAAAGAGAAGTCATTGTGATGAAGTCTCTTGCCTTCCTCTGTAAGTTTCCTGATCTCTATCAAGTGATAACAGGAATCTTTGGGTCAACTGAGTTCTTCAAGCCCAGCAGAGGCTAGCCCATAGGTGCTTGGGTTTTCTTATGACTGCAAATCACATAAAGAAACTATACCCGACAGTCAGTATGCCTCAAATTGGAAAAGTGGAACAGTATTAATGGCATGCCTCTTTGATCAGTCCTGGTTCACATGAACGTTGTCCAGGGAACACTGACTTTAGACAAATGAAGGGCAAGGGAGCTTATTTTGACATTGTCTTGGGCTGTGTGCCTCATAAAAACTTCCAGCCAAGGTTATGATGAGTGACTATATGGAAGAAAATGAGGGCCATGTGGGAGTGTTTTGGTTTTAATTCTGGTCATTGGTGTGGCGGTTGGAAGAGATGACTGGGTCAACTGGTCTTGAACTCTGGTGTGTTTCCACGTAGAGACTGAGTTTTGAAACTGATCTCAGAGAAGTATTGCCATGAATTGTGTTGGGATTTTAGGAGGCCACGCATGAGAGTCGCCCTTGGAACCTGAGATCTAGAACCAGGGTGGCTTTCCACAAAGAACTGGGAATCTCAGCCTGGATATCACATGATTTTATTCTGAAAGACTTGGCAGCCATAGTTGAGAGTCAAAAGACATAGGACCTCACATTGTAGACCTCAATGGTCCTGGCTTCAAGTGACTTTTGTCCACTCTTTGGAAAGCCTTGCCTGTGAGAGTTCTCTAGAATTTTCTTTGAAATGAACTTTCTCAACATTTAATGGTTCCTGAATAATTGAAATCCACAGTGCATCCAACGTCATCCTTGAAAAATGGCTAGATAAATAACACGAAATTTTTGAAATTTCCATGACCAGGTGGAACTGCAGAAACTTTCGATGTCCTGTTGCTTACCATGAGTGTACCAGACAGTGCCTTGATTGACAGGGTTTCATGAAATTTGTTTAGAACAGAGAAGCCAGTATTTTGGAGCCTGCTGAGTAGTGGGCCTAGAGCAGTGGTGGAGAGGTGTGTGATAAAACATCATGGTGGGGCCATTTGTATCTGTCATTGGCTTCCAAATGGCTTGTAACTGACAGAGTGCAGACATCAGACCCTTATATGTAAAAGCATCTTGTTATATGGCGTAGTTTCAGGGCAATGTTCAGAATCAGGTTGCTATGGACAAGCGGGCAATCTTTGAGAGATAGAAGCCTGGTTGGTGAATTTTCTTGCAGACCCTGACCCACCACACGTGACAGAACTACCTCAAGCACTGTTTCCCAGTTGAACTCCTTGTATTTCGTGAAGCATGAACCAAACTCCAAGTGCAGCAGCAAGAAACACCACGAAAAGTGGAGGATGACCAAATGGTTTCACAGTCCACACGGGGAGACAATAAGCCCCCAGTGCCCACAGTTTACCTACAAAGAGAGAATTCAGCACTGCTGCCTCGTGTTCATTGGAAAATAAGAAATGTTGTCCTCCAGGTCTCATAGATGCAGACACAGCTTTGAGGGTCTCACTACAAAGGAAGCTTAACTCCTGACAACAACCTATATTTCAGTGCCCAATTTCACTGGCAGTTTCTCAAGAAGTTTTAGGCAAGCAGAGCTTCATGTTTGTGGAGTGTGTACCCTGTCCTTACTTTTGGAAACTCCTATTCCACCTCCAAGTTTGTGCACTCCTGAGCATTTTCTATTCCAGAAATGTAATCACAGATTTTGTAACTCTTCTACTCTAATTGTGTCTCGCTTGGGGCGAAAGTAATGACAAGGCATTGTTCTGGATGAGAGTCAGAAGATTAATTTTTCTATTTTCCATTTGAAATTCTGAATCCCTGACACTAACCCATATTCTACTAGACTCTGACTACTAATCCAAATATGATGGAAGAAAATAACCCAAACAGTACATAAATACTTGCAGTTCAGAGTTGGACTTGCCTTTTGCATGATAAAGGGTAGGTGTTATAAATCTATTCAATATTTAATTGAAATAGTTCTCCATGTGTTTTTAAAGTTAACAAATATGTGAATTACTGTCTCCCATTCTCTGGAGCTTATTCAGCACATGTATTTTTATATGCACCAATAGAATCCTACAAGGTATCACACGTACATCCTTGTGAGGTATATGACTTAGCAGATACAAAGTGTGAGAAGTGATCACTCCTCCTAAACGGTGTTGGAACTGAAAATTCAACCTATGGGTGAGCTTCCCAGTGGAACAACATTATACATAAACCCATGTTCACTAAAATGAATGTTTTTGCATCTTTATGATATATATTTCATGATGAATTTCGATTGGCATATATATTGCTACTTTTTAATGTCTGTGTTTGTGTGTGTGTGTGTGTGTGTGTATATATATATATATATATATATATATATATATATATATATATATATATACTCTCCATATTTTTAAAAATATGAAATATATGTGTCTTATATACACTCCCTAAATTCATTCATGTTCATGTATGTGGATTAATAATCAACTTTTCACAAGATTATTCTTAGAAATATTCATCCACCCGAAATACATATTTGTTTCCTAGTACTGAAAACTAACTTCAGTAAAAGGTGCATACAAATCCTAATATGTCTACTTTAACTGACCCAGTTTAACATCAATGCATGTAGGTTCCTATGGGACATGATGTGTATTTTGACATTAATTTTTATTCCACACTGGTACATTAGTATTTCTTCAGTTTATGCAAATCTCAGTATATATATTTTATTCACTAGTTAGCAAATTTATAGGCATTTGTTTCACTTTCAATCACTTCCTGCTCCAGAACACATGTATTCCTCTATGTTTCTTGACTGGTCTATTCATGAGACTTTTTTCCAAATATATTATTTTCGATTTCCATAATCAATTTTGAACCAAAACTCACACACCCTTCATGATAAACCATAATCCTAAGATTATCGTTAGATATATAACTGGTTGGAATGAATGATTGCATATCAATATAAAATTTCTTATAAATTTTCAGATATTTATTCAATCCATTATTTAAAGTGGATCCAGTTATATTATTTATTCACAGTATGGTCTATTCATGCATTATGTCTATATTCATTGAAACAGGGTACACCTATTTGTACCCCCATACTAATTTGTAAGTCTTCAAAATATTGCTCACAGAATTGGTGGAAGAAATACTCTTTTCACCTGATCTACATACACATTTTATTACAGAAATATTCTGGACACAAAAAGCAAAGGTCACACTTAAAATTGTACCAAAGCGTAAATGGAAAGTGAGCATGGATTACTAAAAACATCCATGTCCAGGTTGCCTAATGCTCTCAAATATCAATTCTATTTTTGACAACATATTTGTTTCTTCTTAAGATTATATATTCAACTTCAAGCCTGTTGAAAATGTCTAACCCTATCACACAATTTATACTTTGCTTGATTTCCTAATGTCTCTATTGATATCTGCTTTCCTATATTTTTCCCCAGTTCATCATTGTGACTGACTCTTCACATGTGCTTACATTTACATACACTCTCTACACGAAATCTTATTGCGAAAGAACTTTTGGTCCAAATCCTATACTCATTCTTCTTTCTAAACCTACCAACTACCTTCCTAATCCTACCGACTATCAGTTTTTGACTGGATGTTCTCTTCAACATTCAATATCCAAGGTACAAGGTACGATGCCAGTGTATATTGATTTATCTGAGACATCTGTGCTGCACATTACTCAAAGCTAAGTATCCCACTCAAGTCCCCAATGCCCTTCTGGGCTTCAAATCTTACCTAGATTTCTGCTTTCATACTTATGTTTCACATATATACTCTTGTAAATATCGCATTTTGCCAATACCATTATTCATCCCGCAGAATGATTTGTAACCCAAATTGAACATGTTATTAACCCTAACCATACACTGTTCCCTCAGTATAACTTACTTAAGAGCAGGGACAGTGTGGGTCTTACAATATAGGAATGTAGATGATCTTCCACCTGCTGAGAACATCAAAGATCCATGGAGAAATGATCCTTGCAGAAGATATAGGCAGCTATGTAGGACCTGAGAGAGCAATAGTCATCTTCCATGGCAAAAAACCTGGTCAGGATTAATTGATAGTCTGAATCAGCCTCTCTCTTCTTAATGAAGAGAAGATGGACTGAACCAGGCCTCTGTGGAGAGCTGTTCCCTGGTGCCTATGGTTGATATACCATTCTAACTTCTGAATGTGTCACAGGATGTTGGGGCAGCCTCCATCTCATGGGAACCCTGGATGCAACTGTTAGCACAAAGTGGTTACCAAGGTAGTGACCATATTCAGTTCCTGAAAGAAGTGACCTCACTTCACTTCCTTGGTGATGGAATTCTCTGAACCTGGGATCCAGGAAGGAAGGCACCCAGAGTCAGTCCCACTTCCAGTTCCAGTGGGCTAACTTGTTTGCTTTTCCCAAAGACATAGTCAGTCTTTCTTGGTACCTACTGATGTGAGGATGGAAAAATGCCAGCAGAGCTCTGATGAGGGGCCTTTCCTGAGAAAGCAGGTAGTGGCTCACCTTTGGCTCCTGACAACTTCACAGATTTGGACAAGGAGACCAGATCTGAAACAGGACAGGCCATTTTGGGGGAACATAATATGGCCCACCACTCAGAAGACACTCCGGATAGTCACAGACCTATTTGGGGGAAGTAAGTGCCTTTGCCGTTGTAGGTGTGAGTTTGTGGTTTTTTATCATGTTCTGAGAATAGGTAGGAAAAGTGGTTTGTTTGGTTTGGAGTGGACTGTTTCTAGTAAGTTGTTTGACATGGTGAGTGTTTCTAGGTCTGTGTATCCCACTGTATCCGTGGTTGTAGACATTAGAAAAGAGAATGCATCAATGGATGTGTTGTCTCTAGTTGAAAGCTTCCCCTCATTCATACTGCCCAATTAATGAATGGACTGCAGCTTGCCTTATGGATGGGCAACATCTACTATCTTCTAAAGTTCCTGTTTTCTTCGTGAATTCTGGCCACTCTCCAGAATAGGCTCATGGTTTTGTTTCCCAAATATGTAACACCAAAAGATTCTGTAACATGGCCATGTACTGGATTGCTGAAGGGAATGGGAGCATCTAAGAAAACTCAGATTTCAGTGTGACCAGTAAAGTCTCAGTGGAGAAACCCTTCTTTGGGCCATTTGCTTACTTCTATTTCTATTACCCTGAATGTCAGGAAGGTCTTTGCCTCAGGCCACCCCTTTGTGTAGCCTGAAGAAAACTGTTTTCATATGGAAATGTATGGACATCACCTGTGGCTCTTTGCTTAATTGATTTGGAATGAAATGTGTCTGAATCAGCCTCTTGTCCTTGTATGAGGTTGTGGCTTTGATTCTCAGCACCTGATGGATCTAAAGAAACATCCCATGTGCTTCCAAAACTAAAATGGCCAAAAGAGCAGTCATTGTTGATGAATATTTTTGCCTTCTTGTTTTAGGTTCCTGACCTCCATAAAGTGAGAATAGGGATCCTTTGGGTCAAATGAGTTCTTGAAATCCCTGCAGAGGCTAGCCCATATTTGCTTGGGTTTTCTCATGACTCCAAATCACATAAAGAATCTATACCCTACAGCCAGTAGGCCTCAAATTGGAGAAGTGGAACACTTTAACAGCAGAAATATTTGATCATTCCTGGTTCACAGGAAGAGTGTCCAGGCCATCATGATTTTAGGCAAATGAGGGGCAAGTGAGCTTATTTGGGCTCATAGAAACCTCCAGCTGGAGGTTATGATGAGTGTCTACATGGAAGAAGATGATGACCCTGTGGTAGTGTTTTGATTTTCATTGTGGTCATTTTTTGGCGGATGGAAGGGATGACTGGGTCCACCTGGGCTTGAACTCTGGTGTGATTCCCCTTAGAGACTGAGTTCTGAAACTGACCTCAGAGAAGTATTGCCATGAATTGTGTTGGGATTTTAGGAGGCCACGCATGAGACTCACTCTTGGAAACTGAGATCTAGGCCCAGGGTGGTTTCCACAGAGGCCTGAGAATCTCAGCCAGGATATCACATGATTTTATTCTGAAAGACTTAGCACCCATTTTTGAGAGTCAAAACACACATGGACCTCACATTGTAGATGTCAGTTGGCCTGGCTTTAGGAGACCTTTTGGCAACTGTTTGAGAAGCATTGACTGTGAGAGTTCTCCAGAGCGTTCATTGTAATGAACTTTCTCAACACTTAATGGTTCCTGAATGAATTGAAACCCACAGTGCCTCTAACTTCATCCTTGAAAATTTTCTAGATAAATACCATGAAATTTTTGAAATTCCCATGACCAGGTGGCACTGCAGAAACTTTTGATGTCCTGTTGCTGATCATGTGTATACCAGACAGTGCCTTGTTTTTGACTGGGTTTCATGAAAATGGTGTAGAACAAGAGAAGCGAGTAATTTGGAGCCTGCTGAGTAGGGGGCCTATAGCAGTGGTGGGCAGGTGTGTGATAAAACATCATGGTGGGGCCATGTGAATCTGCCATTGGCTTCCAAATTTTTTGTGACTGATATAGTGCAGACATCAGACCCTTATATGTAAAGGCATCTTGTTAAATGGAGAGTTTTCAGGGCAATATTCAGAATCAGGTTGCTATGGTTATTGGGGCAAGCTATGTGGGATACAAGCCTGGTTGGTGCATTCTCCTGCAGACCCTGACCCACCACACGTGACAGAACTCCCTCCAGCACTGTATCTCAGATGAACTTTTTATGTTTTGTGAAGCAAATACCAAATTCTCAGTGCAGCAGCAAGAAATACCACGAAAAGTGGAGGATGACCAAATGTCTTCACAGTCCCCACAGGGAGACACTTAGCTTCCAATGGACACAGTTTAGCTACAAAGAGAGAATTGAGCACTGCTGCCTCATGTTCATTGGAATATAAGAAACCATGTCTTTCGGTTACATAGATGCAGACCCAGCTATGATGGTCTCACTACAAAGGAAGCTAAAGCTCATGACAACAACATATATTTCAAGTGCCCAACCTCAGAAGCCGTTTCCCAAGAATTCTTAGGCCAGCAGAGCTCCTTGTTTGTGGAGTGTTTACCCTGTCCTTTACTTTTGGAAACTCCTCTACCACCTCCAAGGTTGTGAACTCCCGAGCATATTCCATTCCATATATGTATTCATAGATTTTCACACTTTTCTACTCTAATTGTGTTTTACTTGGGGCGTAGGTAATGTCAAGGCATTGTTCTGGATGTGAGTGGGAAGATTTTTGTGTAGCACATATTTACATACACATTGGATTCATTTTTCAATTTTCCATTTGAAATACTGAATCCCTGACACTAACCCATACCCTACTAGTCTCTGACTAATAATCCTAATATGATGGTGAAAAATAAGCCAAAAAGAGAAGAAACACAAGCAGTTCAGAGGACTCATTGTGTATAGTTGGAATTGCCTTTTGCATTATATAATGTAGGAGTTATAAGTCTAGTCAATTTTTTTGTTGAAATAGTTCTAAATGTGTTTTTAAAATTAGCAAATATGTGAATCCCTGTCTCCCTTTCTCTGTAGCCTATTCAGCACATGTATTTTTATATGCACATATAGAATTCTACCTGACATCACTCGTATACACTTGTGAGGTGGCTGAATTGGCAGATGCAAATTGAGAGAAGAGTTCACTCCTCATAACGCTGTTGGAACTGAAAATTTAACCTATGGGTGAGCTTCCTAGTTGAAAAACATTATACATGAATCCATGTTCAGTAAAATGTACATTTTTCGATGTGTGGATTATACACATTTCATGATGAATTTCTATTGGCATATATGTTGCTACTTTTTTTTTTCTTTTATTGGTTGCTCAAAACATTAAAAAGATCTTGAATATCATATTTCATACATTAGATTCAAGTGGGTTATGAACTCCCATTTTTACTTCAAATGCAGATTGCAGAATCACATTAGTTACACATCCATATTTTTACATAATGCCCTATTAGTTACTGTTGTATTCTGCTACCTTTCCTATACTCTACTATCCCCACTCCCCTCTCTTCCCATCTTCTCTCTCTACCATACCTACTGTAATTCATTTCTCTCCTTGTTTATTTTCCCACAACCTCTTATATGTAATTTTGTGTAACAATAAGTGTCTCTCTCCATTACCATGCAATTTCCCTCTTCTCTCCCTTTCCCTCCCACATCATGTTTCTGCTTAATGTTAATCTTTTCTTCATGCTCTTCCTCCCTGCTCTGTTCTTAGTTGCTCTCATTATATCAAAGAAGACATTTGGTAATTGTTTTTTAGGGATTGGCTAGATTCACTAAGCATAATCTGCTCAGTGCCATGCATTTCCCTGCAAATTCCATGATTTTGTCATTTTTTAGTGCTGCATAATTCTCGATAGTATATAAAAGTCACATTTTTTTATCCATTCATGTATTGAAGGGCATCTGGGTTGGTTCCACAGTGTAGCAATTGTGAATTGTGCTGCTATGAAAATCCATGTGGCAGTATCCCTGTAGTACACTCTTTTAAGGTCTTCAGGGAATAGTCCGAGAAGGGCAATAGCTTGGTCAAATGGTGCTTCCATTCCCAGCTTTCCCAGGAATCTCCATACAGCTTTTCAAATTGGCCGCACCAGTTTCAGTCCCACCAGCAATGTACAAGAGTACCCTTTTCCCCACATCCTCGCCAGCACTTGTTGTTGTTTGACTTCATAATGGCTGCCAATCTCACTGGATTGAGATGGTATTTTAGGGTGGTTTTTATTTGCATTTCTCTTACTGCTAGAAATGGAGAGCATTTTTTTCATGTACTTGTTAATTGATTCTATGTCCTCCTCTGAGAAGTTTCTGTTCAGGTCCTTGGCCCATTGGGTTATTGGTTATCTTATTGTCTAATTTTCTAAGTTTTTTGTATACTTTGTATACTCTGGATATTAGAGCTCCATGTGAAGGGTGAGGACTAAAAATTTGTTCCCATGATGTAAGCTCCATATTTACCTCTCTTATTGTTTCTCTTTCTGAGAAAAAATAATTCAGTTTAAGTAAGTCCCATTTGTTGATTCTTATTATTAACTCTTGTTCTTTGGGTGTCCTATTAAGGAATTTGGAGCCTGACCAATTCATGGTATTATCTCCTCCCCTTTATATTTACTGAGGGTTGCCCATTGATCATTCAGTAACATATTGTTCATTTTGCAGGTGATGTATGATTTTTTCTTTTTTCTTTTATCATTGGTTTCCAGTTTCATTCCATTATGATCACAAAAACTTCATGGTATTATCTCCTCCCCTTTATATTTACTGAGGGTTGCCCTATGGCATAACATATGGTCTATTTTTGAGAAGGATCCATGTGCTGCTGAGAAAAAAGTATATCCACTTGATGATGGTTGATATATTGTATATATGTCAGTTAAGTCTAGGGTATTGATTGTGATATTGAGTTCTATAGTTCCTTTATTCAAATTTGTTTGGAGGATCTGTCCAATGGTGAGAGAGGTGAGTTGAAGTCACCCATAATTATTGTATTGTGGTCTATTTGATTCTTGAACTTGAGGAGAATTTGTTTTATGAACGTCGCAGCACCATTATTTGCTGCGTGAATATTGATAATTGTTATGTCTTGTCGGTGAATGGTTTCTGTTAACAGTATATAATGTCCTTCCTTATCCCTTTTGATTAAATTAGTCTTGAGGTCGATTTTATTTGATAGGAGGATGGCCACCCCTGCTTGCTTATGAGGTCTGTGTGCATGGTATAAATTTTCCCAATCTTTCACCATCAGCTTGTGTATGTCTTTTCCATTCAGATGTGTCCCCTGGAGGCAACATATTGTTGGATTTGTTTTTTTTTTTAATTCAAGTTACAAGCCTATGTCACTTTATTGGAGAGTTTAAGCCATTAACGTTTAGAGTTACTATTGATATATGGTTTGTACTGCCACCCATGTTTGCCTATATCTTTTTTTTTAAATTAGATTGTTTCTCCATGATTAGCTTTTCCCCTCCCTCTGTCATTACTGGGGCACTTCCCACTGATGGTTTTCGTTGTTGATTTTCATTTCTTCCTTGTGTAGTGTTTTGCTCCAGATGCTTTCCAATGCTGGTTTTCTGGCTGCAAATTCTTTTAGCTTTTGTTTATCATGAAATATTTTTATTTCGTTGTCTTACATTAAGCTTAATTTTGCTGGATACATAATTCTTGGTTGGCATCCATTGTCTTTCAGTGTTTGAAGTACGTTGTTCCAGGATCTTCTCACTTCCAGCATCTGTGATAAAAAAATCCATTGTTAACCTTTTTGGTTTACCCCTGATTGTAATCTGCCTCCTATCTCTGGTAGCTTTTAATATTTTCTCTTTGTTTTGTATATTGGATATCTTCATAACAATGTGTCTTGGCATGGGTCTACTGTGATTTTGTGTGCTCAGTGTCCTGTAAGCATCTACAATTTGTTTATCTGTTTCCATTTTTATTTCTGGAAAGTTTTCTCTAATTATTTCATTCAGCAGGTTACTCATTCCCTTGGTTTGAATCTCTGTACCTTCCTCTTTCCGGATGACTCATAAGTTTGTTTTTTTATGTTATCCCATATCTCTTGGATGTTTTCCCATAAATTTTTACAGCATTTCTTTCTTGGCTAGAGTTTTTTTCAAGATGATATATTTTGTCTTCATTATCTGACATTCTGTCTTCTACTTGCTCCACTCTGTTAATGATACTCTCAATTGAGTTTTTAATTTGGTTTATCATTTCCTTCATTTCTAGAATTATTGTTTGATTTTTCTAATAATCTCTATCTCCTGATAAAGATGCTTAATTTCTTATTTTATCTGTTTATGTAATTCATTTTCAATGCGTTCTTTCACTGTTTTTGTTGTCTCGTATCCTCTTTAAGGTTCCATTCCATCTGTCTAAGGTATTCCTTGAGTTCTTTATATGACCATTTTTCTGATGACTCTAGATGCTCTTGAATATTTAGGCTGTCCTTCATTGTTTGCACTTTTTTTCTTCCTTGCTTTTTTATGCTTCTCATGTTACTTCTTGTTCTGTTTGACTAGTGAGTTACTGCTTACTCTTATAAATTTATTTGATGCTTGGAAGGAAAGATATTAGAAGGGAAGGGAAGAAGTCACTAAGGAGAATGAGAGTAGGCAGGTAGAATTCAAGGAAGCGGGTATAACAAAATTGAAAAGAAATGAAAAGACAAAAGAAAAAAATAGAAAATAAAGAAAATTTTAAGTAATAATGATAATTTAAAAATGAAAATTAAAATTTAAAATAATAATAATAGTAATAAAATAAAAAATTAAAAAAATAAAAACATTAAAAAAGTTAAAGAACAACAACAAAAATGAAAATCGAAGAAAAAGAAAAGCATACAAATAAAATAATAATATTAATACATGCAGTCCTAGAGTTCAATTTACTTCTCTTCCAGTAGGTGGAGCTGTGTGCACTGGGCCAAGATTCTCCTCTCAATTAGCGGGAACCAATCACTGTGCAGCAGCTCTTCCTCCCAGACTGGGCGGGTCTCCAATCCTGAGTGCCTAGGGCCTTCTCTTGTGCTTCCTCAAGCCATGCCCCGCTCACCTTTGACGCTCACCACAATACTGGTTACACGCCAGGCCTCTGCTCCTGGTAGCCCTGTTTTAATGAACACCTGGGCACACTCTCCCTGTTTGCCTCCCTCAGACCCTAAGTTTGTAGAGCTTTGGCCTGAGAACCCCCAGCGAATTTTCTTGTCCTCCGGGAGCCATGCCCCCGGTAGGTGGTGTAAGAGACCTCAATTGTCAGCACTGGTGGGAGTGGTAGCCGGGAATTCCACGCCGCGAGTCCCGAGCCAATCCTGATTCCCTAGGTCTGGCTATCGCGCTCCTGGGAGACCTGGGAGGGGCCATTACGGCAGAGCTGGGAAGGGCCCTTGAGGTTTCCCCATGGTTTTGAGAGAGATGGCAATGGGATTACACACTTGTCGCGTTGGTTTCAATGAAGTTATCTCCTCCATCTGTAATGTCAGTTCTCTGCCATGGTCGTATCCCATTAAAATGGTGACCATTCGTTCCCTTTGCTGGGTGACCAATGCAACAGGTGGGTCCTGACTATATCTCCCAAGCCCCATTTCAATCCTGTGGCCACTGCCTATGAAGGCTCAGTTGTCTTTTAACTCTGTCAATTCAGAAAGACCGACAAGTTATTTCAGCGGGAATGTTAGTGCTGAGTCACAAAAACCAGACGAATCTAAGCTTGAATGCAGCCAATCCGGGCTCTGTGTGTGTTCTGAGGGGCCAAGACTGTTCGCCCCAGATTCACAACAGGTCAATATTGCCTAGTGATTCTGAGCAAACAGCATTTAGACAGTTTACGACTCCCTATGCCCGCACAGCTGAAGAGATCAGAGACTTGAATTCTCCATGCCTGCCTTCATAATGGATCTCCTGTATTGCTACTTTTTAATATCTGTGCATTTGCGTGTGTGTGTGTATATATATATATATATATATATATATATATATATATATATTCTTTAGATTTTTCAAAATATGAAATATATGTGTCTTATTATGCACTCCCTAAATACATTCATATTCATATCTGTGGATTTATAATCAACTTTCAACAAGATTAATTTCAGAAATAATCATCCACCTGAAATACATATTGTTTCCTAGTACTGAAAACTAAATTCAGTGAATGGTGCATACAAACCCTAATATTTCTACAGTTACTTAGCCAGTTTAAAATGAATGCAAGTAGATTCCTAGGGGACATGATGTGTATTTTGACTTTCATTTTTATTCAACACTTGTACGTTACTATGTCTTCAGTTCATGCACATGATGGGATATATTTCAGTCACAAATTAGAAAATTTATAGGCATTTGTTTCACGATCAATCACTTCCTGATTCAGAACACATGTATTCCTCCATGTTTCTTGAGTGGTCTTTTCATGAGACTTCTTTCCAAATAATTATTTTTGTTTAACATCATCACGTGTAAAGCAAAACTCAAACACCATTCATCATAAACCATAATCCTAATATTACCATTAGATATATAACTGGTTGGAATGAATGATTGTATATCAATATAAGATTTCTTATATATTTTCACATATCAATTCAATCCATTATTTAAAGTGGAATCAGTTACGTTATTTATTCATAGTATGGTCTATTCATGCATTATCTCTATATTAATAGACACAGGGTACACCTCTTTGTACCCCTAATACTAATGTATACGTCTTCAAAATATGGCTCCCAGAAATGGTGAAAGAAATACTCATGCCACCTGATCTACATATACATTTTATCACAGTAATATTCTGAACAAAAAAAAAAACCATAAAAATGTCACACTTATGATTGTACCAAAGCCTAAAAGGAAAGTGAACGTGGATAACTAATAACATCCATGTCCAGGTTGCCTAATGCTCTCAAATGTCATTCCCATTCGTGACGAGATATTTGCTTTTTCCTATGATTATGTATTCAAACTCAACCCTGTTGAAAATGTCTAATCCTATCACTCACTTTATACTTTGCTTGATTTCGTAATGTCTCTATTGACACCTGCTTTCCTACATATTTTCCCCAGTTCATCATTGTGACTGACTCTTCACATGTGCTGACATTTCCATTCACTCTCTAAACGAAACCCTATTGCTAAAGAAGCTTTTTATTCCAAATCATATACTCACTCTTCTTCCTAAACCTACTGACTATCTTCCTAATCCTACTGACTCTCCCTTTTTGACTGGATGTTCTCTTCTACATTCAATCATCCAAGGTACAAGGTCCTATGCCACTGTATTTCGATTTAACTGAGACAACTGTACAGAACATAATTCAACACTAAGTATCCAAATAAAGGGCCCAATGCCAATCTGGGCTTCAAATCTTTCTTAGATTCCCGTTTTCATACATATATTTCACGTATATATTCTTATAAATATCTCAGGTTCCCAATCCCATTATTCATCCTGCAGAATGATTCCTAACCCAAATCGAAAATATTATTAACCCTAACCATACACTAACTTTGCAGGAGAGCAGGAACTGTGTGGGTATTAAACTACAGGAATCCAGGGGATCTTCACCTGCTGAGAAACTCAAATGTTCATGCAGAAATGATCCCTGGTGAAGATGAAGGCAGCTATGAAGTACCTCAGAAAGCAAAAGTCATCTTCCATGGCAATCATCCTGGTCAGGATGGAGGGTTGTGTCTGAATCAGTCTCTCTCTTCTTAATGTATAGAACATGGACCAAACCAGTCGTGTGTGGAAGCTGTTCCCGGGTGCTTATGGTTGATATAACATTCTAACTAGAGAAAGTGTCCCATGAAAATCAGGACAGCCTCCACCTCATGATACTTTTGGAAGCAACTGTTAGGACAAAGTGGTTGCCAAGGCAGTGACATCATTCAGATCCTGAAGGAAGTGATCTCACCTCACTTCCTTGGTGATGGAACTCTCTGAACTTGAAATCCAGGAAGCCAGGCACCCAGAGACAGTCCCTGTCCTAGTCCCAGTGGTCTGACATGTTTGGATTTACCAAGGACAGAGTCAGTCTTTCTTGGTACCTACAGATGTGAGGATGGCCAAATGCCAGGAAACCTCTGAAGAGGGGCTTTTCCTGAGAAAGCAGGTAGTGTCTCACCGCTGGCTCTTGAGAACTTCACAGAGTTGGCCAAGCAGACATGATCTGAGACAGGAGAGGTCATTTTGGAAGAACATAGAATGGCCCACCAGTCAGACGACACTCCAGGGAGTCACAGACCTACTAGGGGGAAGGAGGTGCCTTTTTGGGTGTGGGTGTGAGTTTGTGGTTTTGTCTCATGTTCTGAGAATAGGTAGGAAAGGCGGTTTGTTTGGTATGGAGTGGAATATTTCTATTAAGTCCTTTGACAAGGCGAGTGTTTCTATGCGTGTGTATCCCACTGAGTCCATTGTTGTAGACATTAGAAAAGACAATGCATCAATGGATGTGTCCTGTCTAGTAGAAAGCTTCCCAGCATTCATCCTGCCCAATTCATGAGTGGACTCTGGCTTGCCTTATGGATGGGCAACACCTACAAGCTTCCTAATTTCCTGTTTTCTTTCTCAATTCTGGCCACTCTCCAGAATAGTATCGTGGTTTTGTTTCCAAGATTTGTACCTCCAAGATCTGTGACATGGCTATGTACTGGATAGCTGAAAGAAATGGCTAGCATCTCAGAAATCTCAAATATCTGTTGACCAGGAAAGTCTCAGTGGAGAAACCCCTCTTTGTTCCTTTTGCTTACCTATTGTTCTCTTGAATGTCAGGAAGTTTTTTGCCTCAAGCCACCACTTTGTGAACCCTGAAGAAAACAGTTTTCAAATGGAAATGAATGGGAATCACCTGTGACTCTTTGCTTAATTGCTTAGGATTGGGATATGTCTGAATCAGCCTGTTGGCCCTGTGTGAGGCTGTGGCTTAGATTCTCAGCACCTGATGGATCTAAAGATAGATCCCATGCATGCATCCAAAACCAAAATGGCAAAAAGATCAGATATTGTTGATGAACTCTCTTGCCTTCCTCTGGTATGTTCCTGATATCCATCAAGTGAGAATAGGGATCCTTTGTGTCAAATGAGTTCTTCAAAGCCCTGCAGAGGCTGGGCCATAGGTGTTTGATTTTCATGACTCCAATTCACTTAAAGAATCTAAACCCCAAAGCTAGAAGGCCTCAATTTGGAGAAGCCAAGCAATATTAAAGGCAGGCCTATTTGATCACTACTGGTTCACAGGAAGAGAGTCCAGGCCACCCTGACTTTAGGCAAATGAGGGGCAGGGAGCTTATTTTGGACACTGTCATGGGCTGCGTCCCTTATGGAAACCTCCAGCCAGAGAATATGATGAGTGTCTATTTGGAAGAAGATGAGGGCCATGTGAGAGTGTTTGGTTTTAATTGTGGATATTTGTCTGGCGGTTGGAAGAGATCTCTGGGTCCACCTAGTCTTGTACTTTGGTGTGATTCCCCTTAGAGACTGAGTTCTTTTACTGATCTCAGAGAATTATTGCCAGGAATTGTGTTGGAATTTTAGATGGCCATGCATGAGAGTTGCCCTTGGAAAGTGACATCTAGGCCCAAGTTGACTTTCCACAGAGCACAGGGAATCTCAGCCAGGATATCACATGATATTATTCTTAAAGACTTGGCAGCCATATTTGAGAGTCGAAACACACATGGACCATACATTCTAGACCTCAACGGGCCTGGCTTAATCTGACTTTTCACCACTTTTGGAAGCCTTGCCTGTAAGAATTTTCCAGAGTTTTCATTCAAATGAGCTTCCTCACCAATTAATGGTTTCTGAGTGAATTAAAATTCACAGTGCCTCCAACTTCATCCTTGAAAATTGGCTATATCAATACCATGAAATTTTTGAAATTCCCATGACCGGGTAGCACTGGAGAATATTTGGATGTCCTGTTGCTGATCATGAGTATACAAGACAGTGCCTTGATTGACTGGGTTTTATGAAAATGGTGTTGAACAGAGATGCCAGTAAGTTGGATCCTGCTGAGTAGTTGTACTAGAGTAGTGGTTGGCAGGTGTGTAATAAAACATCTGTGGTGGGGGCATTTGGATCTGCCATTGGCTTCCAAATGGATTGTGACTGACATTTTGCAGCCAGTAGACCCTTATATGTAAAAGCATATTGTTATATGGAGAGGTTTTAGGGCAATGTTCAGAATCAGGTTGCTATGGTCAATGGGGCAAGCTATGTGGGATAGAAGCCTGGTTGGTGCATTCTCCTGACGAACCTGACCCACCACACTTGACAGAACTTACTTCAGCACTGTGTCCCATTTGAAATCCTTGTATTTCATGAAGCAAACACCAATCTCCCAGTGCAGCAGCAAGAAATACCACGAATAGTGGAGGATGACCAAATGGAATTACAGTCCACAAGGGGAGACACTTAGACCCCAGTGGCCACAGGTTACCTACAAATAGAAAATTCAGCACTGCTGCCTCATGTTCATTGGAAAATAAGAATCCATGTCATCCAGATCACATAGATGAAGACTCAGCTATGATGGTCTCACAACAAATGAAGCTAATGCTCCTGACAACAGCATATATTTCATTGCCCAACCTCAGAGGCAGTTTCTCCAGATGTTAGGCTGGCAGAACTTCATGTTTGTGGAGTTTTTACCCTGTCCCTTACTTTTGGAAACTCCTCTACCACCTGCAAATTTGTGAACTCCTGAGCATTTTTCATTACACATATGTATTCACAGATTTTCTAACTCTTCTCCTCTAATTGTGTCTTATGTGGGGCGAAGGTAATGTCAAGGCATTGTGCTGAATGAGGGTGGGAAGATTTTTGTGTAGCACATATTTGCATACACATTTGATACATTTTCCAATTTTCCATTCGAAATACTAAATCCCTGACACTAACACATACCCTACTAGACTTTGACTTTTAATCCTAATATGGTGGAGAAAAATAACCCAAACAGAATAGAAATACAAGAGGTTCACAGGAGGCATGGTGTATAGTTGGACTTGCCTTTCGTATGATAAATGGTAGGTGTTATAAATCTAGGGAATTTTAATTGAAATAGTTCTCCATGTGTTTTAAAAGTTAACAAACATGTGAATAACTGTCTCCCTTTCTCTGTAGCCTATTCATCACATGTATTTTTATATGCACATATAGAATTCTACCTGGTATCACTCGTACATTTTGTGAGGTGGCTGGCTTGGCAGATGCAAATTGTGAGAAGAGATCACTCCTACTAAATGCTGTTGGAACTGAAAATTCAACATATGAGTGAGCTTCTTATTTGAACAACATAAATCCATGTTCATTAAAATGAATATTTTTGGATCTGTGGATGATATATTACTTCGTGGTGAATTTCGATTGGCATACATAATGCTACTTTTTAATGTCTGTGTGTATGTGTGTATATATATATATATATATATATATATATATATATATATATATATTCACTCTCCAGATTTTTCAAAATATGAAGTATATTTTTCTTATTATACACTCCCTAAATTCACTCATATTCATGTATTTGGATTAATAATCAAGTTTTCACAAGAATATTCTCAGAATTATTCATCCACCAGAAATACATATTTGTTTCTTAGTACTGAAAACTAACTTTGGGGGATCATATGATGGTGGTGAAGGGAGTGCATCACCCCCATGTACCGCGTCACTGTGCGGGAGAATGACGAGTTATAATGGCTAAAACCTATCTTGTTAGAAATTTCCAGCAAAATTGGGGTGCTCCAAAACCTAGTCGACATATTTCCATCTCACGAGGATCAGCTACGCGGGCTCAAACACGAGTGATTTGTCCGCATAGAGGGTCATGCTGCTTATTCAGGAAATCGGTCTGCGGCTAGAGTCTGCGGCGTGCACTGGGAAACGAAGAGATAGCAATGCAAATATACAGCGGTGTGGATTCTGTGGGCTCCTGACAGGTATGCAATCACTGTGCTAAGTGCTGAATTCTGGGTTTGAGACGGGAAAGGATGCGGTCCAATTCGGTTCTCCACACCGGTCAGACCACAGAGGAAGCCAGCGGCCACCATCTTGGAGAGCTGATGTCACCATCCCTGTTTTCGACTGATCGAAGCTCATTCAGCTATAGAACAGGTAATTTCAGGATGCCATTCACCTTTGTGTCGCAGACAAATTACTCAGGCTCAGTGCCAAAGAACCTGCAGAAACTCCGTCTTGGAGCCTGCTCCTATTAGAACATACACCAAGCCCAGAGCGGCCGAATTCCGCCTCTCGGAACTGATCTGGCCCAGGGCTAAAGAACCCGCAGAAACTGCTTCTCGTTCCGGGTCTTGCTGAATACTGTGGAGGTAAATATCAACCGAGCCTTCATAGGCAGTGGCAACAGGATTGAGACGCGGCTTGTGAGGGCCGGTCAGGACTCACCCATTGCTTTGGTCACCCAGAAAAGGGAACGAAATGCTGCCTTTCACATGGGATACCAACATGACAAATTTCTGATGTCATCAGAAAGCAGCAGAGGAGATAACTTCATTGATACCAGCAGTGACAGAAACAGTTGGTCTCCTGGTGAAGAAAGTGAGTCACAAACACCCGGGTCTCTCTCACTTTGTCATCAAGCCAGAGGGGCAGAGCAGAGCAGCTGCCCGCACCTGGAACAGACCCAGTGACACACCTGCATGGTAGTCACGTCAACCCAATTGGAGTAGAGGCAGAACAGAGCCGCTACCCGGGCCCAGAACAGGCCCAGCGACCCACAGGTGTGGTAGTCACGTCACCCCAATTGGAGTTGTTGCAGAGCAGAGCCTTCTCCCGTGCCTAGTACAATCCCAGTGGGTCACCGGCATGGTAGTCACATTACCCCAATAGGAGTAGGGGCAGAGCAGAGCCTTTGCCCATGCCCAGAACAGGCCCAGCATCCTGCAGGCATGGTAGTCACGACACACCAATTGGAGTAGGGGCAGAGCAGAGCCACCACCCGCGCCTGCAAGGTAGCAGACCTGCACCTGACCAGAAGAAGAGGCCCAGCGGCCTGCTGGCGCGGCAGACACTTTACCCCATTTGGAGTAGGGGCAGAACAGATCTGTAGCCCGTGCTCACAAGGTATCCTGACCTGCGACCAACCGGCAGACCAGGCCCAGCGGCGCAAGGGCGTGGTAGTCACGTCACCCCAATTGGGGTAGGGGTAGAGCAGAGCCGCCACCCACGCAAGCAAGGTAGGCAGACCTGCGACTGATCGGCAGAACACCGCAGGGGTCCACGGGCGTGGTAGACACGTCACACCAATTGGAGGAGGGGCAGAGGAGAGCAGCCTCATGCGCCTGCATGGTAAGCAGACCTGCGACCGATCAGAATAACAGGCCTAGCGGCCCATCAGCGTGATAGATATATCACCCCAATTGGTGGAACAGCACAGCCACCCCTGCCCCTGCAATGAAGACTTTTCAAATATACAAGAGCAATATAAATATATAGGGGGAAAATTTCAAAATCACAACAGTTTCACCAAGCAGAAAGAAACTCGAGCAGTATGAAAAGAAAAGGAAAAAAGAACCACAAGCAATGCAGGTCAACACAACTTTAGAAGAGGTAATAGCTGCAGCAGATGGAATGTCAGATAAAGAACTCAGGATATACATTCTTCAGATGATCTGAAGTCTCAAGGAAGACATTAGACAGCAAAATCAGACAATGAAAGATCACTTCAACAATGAATTACATAAACAAAACCAAGAAGCAAAAGATCAACTATACAGGGAGATAGAGGTTGTAAAAAATAACAAACAGAAATCCTAGAAATGCAGGAAGCAATAAACCATCTTAAAAACTCAATTGAAAATACTACCATCAGAGTAGAACACTTAGAAGATAGAACATCAGACAATGAAGACAAAGTATTTCAACTTGAAAAGAACATAGACAGCTCAGCCAAACTGTTAAGAAACCATGAACAGAAAATCCAAGAAATATGGGATAAAATAAAGAGAAGAAACTTAAGAGTCATTGGGATACAGGAAGGTATAGAGGTCCAAACCAAAGGAATGAGCAATCTATTCAATGAAATAATATGAGAAAACTTCCCAGACTTGAAGAATGAGACAGACTCCCAAGTTCTAAAAGCCTACAGGACGCCGAATGTGAAAAATCATAAGAGATCCACACCTAGACACATTATAATGAAGATGCCCAACATACAGAATAAGGAGAGAATTTTAAAATCTACAAGAGAAAGGAAGCAGATTACATTTAGGGGTAAACCAATCAGGATAACAGCTGATCTTTCAACAAAGACTCTGAAAGCTAGAAGATCCTGGAATGACATTTTTCAATCACAGAAAGAAAATGGATTCCAACCATGTACTGTGTATCCAGCAAAATTAAGCTTCGGATGGAAGATGAAATTAAAACTTTCCACGATAAACAAAAGTTAAAAGAATTTGTAGCTATAAAACCATCTCTTCAAATCATCCTTGGCAAAATATTACAGGAAGAGTAATTGGAAAATAATGAAAACCAACAGTGGGAGGTAGGACATTAAAGGGGGGAAATAATCAAAGAGGAAAACAATCCATGTTTAATAACATAAATAAACAAATATGGCTGGAAGAACAACCCTTATCTCAATAATAACTGTAAATGTTAATGGCTTAAACTCACCAATTAACAGACACAGGCCAGTAGAATGGATCACAAAACAAGACCCAATAATATGCTGCCTACCGGAGACGCATTTGATAAGAAAAAGACATACATACACTGAAGGTGAAAGTTTGGAAAAAATCATATCACTCATATGGACTTCGGAAAAAAGCAGGAGTGTCCATACTCATATCAAATAAAATAGATTTCAAGCCAAAGTTAATCAAAAGGGATAAAGAGGGACACTACATACTGTTCAAGAGAACCATACACCAGCAAGACATAACAATCATAAATATGTATGCCCCAAACAATGGTGCAGCTATGTTCATCAAACAAACTTTTCTCAAGTTCAAGAGTCTAATAGACCACCATACAATAATCATGGGAGACTTCAACACAGCTCTCTCACCACTGGACAGGTCTTCCAAACAAAAGTTGAAATAGGAAACTATAGAACTCAATAACACAATTAATAACCTAGACTTAATTGACATATATAGAATATACCATCCAACATCAAGCAGTTACATTTTTCCTCAGCAGCACATGGATCCTTCTCAAAAATAGATCATATATTATGTCACAGGGCAACTCTTAGACAAATTAAAGGAGTAGAGATAATACCATGCATCTTATCTTATCATAATGGAATGAAACTAAAAATCAATGATAAAAGAAGGAAGGAAAAATCATGCATCATTTGGAGAATGAACAATAGGTTACTTAATGATCAATGGGTTATAGAAGACATCAAGGAGGAAAATAAAAAATTCTTAGAGAAAAATGAAAACACAGACACAATATATCGGAATCTATGGGACACATTGAAAGCAGTTCTAAGAGTAAAATTCATTGCTTGGAGTTCATTCCTTAGAAAAAGAAAAAAACAACAAATAAATGATCTCATACTTCATCTCAAAATCTTAGAAAAACAAGAGCAAACAACAGCAAAAGAAGTAGAAGGAAAGAAATAATTAAAATCAGAGCAGAAATCAATGAAATCGAAACAAAAGAAACAATTGAAAAAATTGACAAAACTAAAAGTTGGTTCGTTGAAAAAATAAATAAAATGGACAGACCCCTAGCCATGCTAATGAAGAGGAGAGAGAACTGAAATTACTATCATATGGGATGAAAAAGGCAATATCACAACAGATATTTCAGAAATACAGAAGATAATCAGAAATTACTTTGAATCCTTATACTCCAAAATAATAGAAGATAGTGAAGGCATCGAAATATTTCTTAAGTCATATGATCTGACCAGAGTGAGTTAGGAGGATATAGACAACCTAAACATACCAATATCAATTGAGGAAATAAAAGAAACCATCCAAAGATTACCAACTAAGAAAATCCCAGGACCGTATGGGTATACAGCAGACTTTTACAAAACCTTTAAATATGAACTAATACCAATACTTTTCAAGCTATTTCAGAAAATTGAAAAAGAGGGAGATCTTCCAAATTCATTCTACGAGGCCAATATCACTCTGATTCCTTCACCAGATAGACACTTCAAAGAAAGAAGACTAAAGACAGATATCTCTAATGAACCTAAATGCAAAAATCTTAAATTAAATTCTGGCGAATCAGATACAAAAACATATCAAAAAAATGTGGACCATGATCAAGTAGGATTCATCCCTGGGATGCAAGGAGGGTTCAATATACGAAAATCAATAAGTGTTATTCACCACATCAATAGACTTAAAAATAAAAACCATATTATCATCTAGATAGATGCAGAAAAAGCATTCGACAAAGTACAGCATCCCTTTATGTTCAAAACTCTCGAAAAACTAGGAATAACAGGAACATTCCTCAATATTGTAAAAACAATCTATGCTAAACCGCAGGCTAGCGTCATTCTTAATGGAGAAAAATTGAAGACATTCCCTCCAAAATCTGGAACAAGACAGGGATGCCCGCTCTCACCACTTCTGTTCAATATAGTTCTCAAAAGACTGGCCAGAGCAATTAGACAGATGAAAGAAATTAAAGGCATATAAATAGGAAAAGAATAACTTAAATTATCACTATTGCAGATGACATGATTCTATACCTAGCAGACCCAAAAGGGTCTACAAAGAAACTAATAGAGCTAATAAATGAATTCAGCAAAGTGGCAGGATATAAAATCAACACGCATAAATCAAATGCATTCCTGTATATCAGCGACAAATCCTCTTAAATGGAAATGAGGACAACCACTCCATTCACAATATCCTAAAAAAAAAATGGGAATCAACCTAACAAAAGAGGTGAAAGTCTTATACAATGAAAACTACAGAACCCTAAAGAGAGAAATAGAAGAAGATCTTAGAAGATGTAAAAATATACCCTGTTCATGGATAGGCAGAACTAACATCATCAAAATGGCGATATTACCAAAAGTTCTCTATAGGGTTAATCCAATGCCAATCAAAATCCCAAAGGCATTTCTTGTAGAAATAGAGAAAGCAATCATGAAATTCATATGAAAAAATAAAAGACCCAGAATTGCAAAACAATGCTAAGCAGGAAGTGTGAATCAGGTGGTATAGTGATACCAGACTTCAAACTATACTACAGAGCAATAGTAACAAAAATAGCACGGTACTGGTACCGAAAAAGGCAGGTGGACCAATGGTACAGAATAGAGGACACAGAAACCAATCCACAAAACTACAACTACCTTATATTTGATAAAGGGGCTAAAAGCATGCAATGGAGGAAGGATAGCATCTTCAACAAATGGTGTTGGGAAAACTGAAAATCCATATGTAACAAAATGAAACTGAATCCCTTTCTCTCGCCATGCACAAAAGTTAACTCAAAATGGATCAAGGAGCTTGATATCAAATCAGAGACACACTGTCTGATAGACGAAAAATTTGGTTATGATGTACATACTGTGGGGTCGGGCTACAGATTCCTCAATAGGACACCCATAGTACAAGAGTTAATAACTAGAATCAACAAATGGGACTTACTCAACTAAAAAAGTTTTTTCTCATCAAAAGAAACAATAAGAGAGGTAAATATGGAGCCTACATCCTGGGAAGAAATCTTTACTACTCACACTTCAGATAGAGCCCTAATATCCAGAGTATACAAAGAACTCAAAAAATTAGACAATAAGATAACAAATAACCCAATCAACAAATGGTCCAAGGACCTCAACAGACACTTCTCAGATGAGGACATACAATCAATCAATAAGTACATGAAAAAATGCTCACCATCTCCAGCAGTCAGAGAAATGCAAATCAAAACCACCCTAAGATACCATCTCACTCCAGTAAGATTGGCAGCCATTATAAAGTCAAACAACAAGAAGTGCTGGCAAGGATGTGGGAAAAGAGGTACACTTGTACATTGCTGGTGGGACTGCAAATTGGTGCAGCCAATTGGGAAAGCAGTATGGAGATTTCTTGGAAAGCTGGGAATGGAAGCACCATTTGACCCAGCTATTCCGCTTCTTGGTCTATTCACTAAAGACCTAAAAAGAGCATGCTACAGGGACACTGCTACATCGATGTTCATAGCAGCACAATTCACAACAGCAAGACTGTGGAACCAACTTAGATGCCCTTCAATAGAATAATGGATAAAAAAAATGTGGCATTAATACACAATGGATTATTACTCTGCATTGAAAAATGAAAAAATCATAGAATTTGCAGGAAAATGGATGGCATTAGACTGGATTATGCTAAGTGAAGCTACACAATTCCTGTAAAACAAATGCCAAATGTCATCTTTGATATAAGGAGAGTAACTAAGAACAGATAGGGACAAAGAGCATGACAAGATGATTAACATTAAACAGGGATGAGAGGTGGAAGGGAGGGAGAAGGGAAATTGCATGGAATTGGAAGGAGACCCTCTGGGTTATACAAAATTACATACAAGAGGAATTGAGGGGAAAGGGAAAAATAATACAAGGGGGAGAAATTTATTACAGTAGAGGGAGTAGAGAGAGAAGTGGGGAGGGGCGGGGAGGCCAGGGGGAATAGTAGAGGATACGAAAGGCAGCAGAATACAACAGACACTAGTATGGCAATATGTGAATCAATGAATGTGCAACTGATGTGATTCTGCAATCTGTATACAGGGTAAAAATGGGAGTTCATAACCCACTTGAATCAAAGTGTGAAATATGATATATCAAGAACTATGTAATGTTTTGAACAACCATAAATAAAAATAAAAAAAAAAAACTATCTTTGGTGCATAATGCACACAATTCTAATATTTCTACAGTAACTGACCCAGTTTAACATCAATGCAAGTAGATTCCTATTGGACATGATGTGTATTTTGACATTCACTTTTATTCAACACTGATACATTACTATTTCATCAGTTTATGCACATAACAATATATATATTTCATTCACAATTTAGAAAATTTATAGGCATTTGTTTCACTTTCAATCACTTCCTGCTTCAGAACACATGGATTCCTCCATATTTCTTGACTGGTCTTTTCATGAGACTTTTTTCCAAACATATTATTTTCGATTTCCATAATCACTTTTGAAACAAAACTCACACACACTTCATGATAAACAATAACCCTAAGATTACCATTAGATATATAACTGGTTGGAGTGAATGATTGTATGTCAATATATGATTTCCTATATATTTTCAGATATCAATTCAATCCATTATTTAAAGTGGAACCAGTTATAATATTTATTCACAGGATGGTCTATTCATGCATTATCTCTATATTCATAGACACAGGGTACACCACTTTGTACCCCCAATACTAATTTATATGTCTTCAAATATTGCTCCCAGTAATCGTGGAAGAAATACTCATGTCATATGATCTACATATACATTTGATCACAATATTTTTCTGGGCACAAAATGCAAAAATCACACTTATGATTGTACCAAATACTAAATGGAAAGTGAACATGGATTACTAAAACGATAAATGTCCTGGTTGCCTAATTCTTTCAAATGTCATTCCTATTGGTGACGACATATTTGTTTCTTCCTAAGATTATGTATTCAATCTCAACCCTATTGAAAATGTCTAATCCTATCACTCACTGTATAATTGCCTAATTTCGTAAGGTCTGTATTGATATTTTCCTTTCTACATATTTTCCCCAGTTAATCATTGTGACTGACTCTTCACATGTGGTGAAATTTACATTCACTCTATAACCAAAACACTATTGCTACAGAACTTTTGCTCCATGTCCTATACTCACTCTATTTCCTAAACCTACTGACTACCTTCCTAATCCCACTGACTATCTCAATTTGAGTGGATGTTCTCTTCTAAAATCAATCTTCCAAGGTGTAAGGTCCTATGCCATTGATTATCGATTTATCTGAGACATCTGTGCAGAACGTAATTATAAGCTAAGTATCCCAATCAAGGGCCTAATGCCCTTCTGGGCTTCAAATCTTACCTAGATTTCTGTTTCCATACTTATATTTCACCTCTATAATCTTATAAATATCGCAGGTTCCCAATACTATTAATCATCCTTCGCAATGATTCGTAACCCAAATCAAACATGTTATTAACCCTAACCATACACTCTTCCCTCAATCTAACTTTGCAGAAGAGCAGGGACAGAGTTCGTCTTACAATACAGGAATGTAGGGTATCTTCCTCCTGCTGAGAACCTCAAATGTCCATGCAGATTTGATCCCTGGAGAAGATGTAGGCATCTATGAAGGACCTGAGAGAGCAAATGTCATCTTCCATCGCAAACAACCTTTCCAGGATGAAGGGTTGTGTCTGAATAAGCCTCTCTCTTGTTAATGTACAGAAGATAGACCAAACCAGGCATGTGTGGAGAGCTGTTCCTGGGTGCCTATGGTTGATATACCATTCTAACTTGTAAAAGTGTCACAGGAAGTAAGGGCAGCCTCCATCTCATAGGACAAAGTGGTTGCCAAGGCAATGACCTCAAAGAATTCCTGAAGGAAGTAATCTTACCTCACTTCCTTGATGATGGAACTATCTGAACTTGGAATCCGGGAAGCCAGGCACCCAGAGCCAGTCTCAGTCCCAGTCCCAGTGGTCTTATTTTTTGGATTTACCAAGGACAGAGTCAGTCTTTCTTGGTACCTACTGAGGTGAGGATGAACAAATGTCAGGAAAGCTCTGAAGAGGGGCCTTTCCTGAGACAGCAGGTAGTGGCTCACCGCTGGCTAGTGACAACTTCACAGATTTGGCCAACGAGACCATATCTGACACAGGACAGGCGATTTCATCAGAACATAGTTTGGCCCACCAGTCAGAAGACACTCCCAATAGTCACAGACCTACTTGGGGAAGGAGCTTCCTTTGTGTTTGTGGGTGTGGGTTTGAGATTTTGTCTCATGTTCTGAGAATAGTTAGGAAAGGCGGTTTGTTTGGTTTGGAGTGAACTGTTTCTGGTAAGTCGTTTGACAAGGCCAGTGTTTCTTTGTCTGTGTATCCCACTGTGTCCGTGGTTTTAGATATTAGAAAAGAGAATGAATCATTGGATGTGTCCTGTCTAGACTCAACTTGCCCAATTTATGAATGGACTGCGGCTTGACTTATGGGTGGACAACTCCAACAATCTTCCTAAGTTCCTGTTTTCTTCCTGAATTCTGGCCACTCTCCAGAATAGGCTCATGGTTTTTTGTCCAAAATATGTACCACCTCCAAGCTCTGTGACATGGCCATGTACTGGATAGCTGAAAGAAATGGGAGCATCTCAGAAAACTCAGATATTAGTTTGACCAGGAAATTCTAAGTGAAGAAACCCTGCTTTGGGCCTTTTGCTCACCAATTGTTCTGATGCCCTGAATGTCAGAAAGGTCTTTGCCTCAGGCCACACCATTGTAGAGCCTAAAGAAACAGTTTTCAAATGGAAATGAAAGGGCATCACCTGTGGCTCTTTGCTTAATTGCTTTGGAAAGGGATGTGTCTGAATCAGCCTTTTGGCCATGTGTGAGACTGTGGCTTAGATTCTCAGCACCTGATGGATCTAAAGAAGGATCCCATGTGTGCATCCAAAACCAAAATGGACAAAAGAGCAGTCAGTGTGGATGAAGTCTCTCGCATTCCTCTGTAAGGTTTCTGTCATCCATCATGTGAGAATAGTGATAATTTGGTTCAAATGTGTTCCTCAAAACCCTGCAGAGGCTAGCCCATAAGTGCTTGGTTTTTCTCAAGACTCCAATTCACATAAAGAATCTAAAACACACAGTCAGTAGGCCTCAAATTGGAGAAGCAGTGCCATATTAATGGCAGGCCTATTTGATCACTCTTGGTTCACTGGAAGGATGTCCTGGCCACCCTTATTTTAGGCAAATGAGGGGCAAGGGAGGTTATATTGGACACTGTCTTGGGCTGCACCCTCATGGAAACCTCCAGCCAGAGATTATGATGATTGTGTAAATGGAAGAAGATGAGTGCCATGTGGAAGTGTTTTGGATTTAATTGTGGATATTTGTGTGACACTTGGAAGACATAACAAGGTCTACCTGGGCTTGAACTCTGGTGTGATTCCCCTTATAGACTGAGTTCAGGAACTGATCTCAGAGAAGTATTGCCATGTATTGTGTTGTGATTTAAGAGGCGATGTATGAGAGTCACCCTTGGAAACTGAGATCTAGCCCCAGAGTGGCTTTCCACAGAGCACTGGGAATTTCAGCCAAGATAACACATGATTTCATTCGAAAGACTTGGCAGCCATAGTTGAGAGTGAAAACACACATGGACCTCATATTGTAGACCTTAATGGGCCTGGCTTAATGTGACCTTTTGGCCATTCTTTGGGAAGCCTTGCCTGTGAGGGTTCTCCAGAGGTTTCATTGAAATAATCTTGCTCACCATTTACTGGTTCCTGAATGAATTGAAACCCACAGTGCCTCCAACTTCATCCTTGAAAAATGTCTAAATAAATACCATGAAATTTTTGAAATTCCCATGACCAGGTGGCACTGGAGAATCTTTGGATGTCCTGTTGCTGATCATGGATGTACCAGACAGTTCCTTGCTTGACTGAGTTTTATGAAAATTGTGTAGAACAGAGGTGCCAGAAAGTTGCAGCCTGCTGAGAAGTGGGCCTAGAGCTGTGGTGGGCAGGAGTGTGATAAAACATCTGTGTTGGAGCAATGTGGATCTTCCATTGACTTCCAAATGGCTTGTGGATTACATGAAGCAGCCAGCAGACCCTTGTAATTAAAGGCATCTTGTTATATGGAGAGGATTCAGGGCAATGTTCAGAATCAGGTTGCTATGGACAAAGATGCAATGTGGCAAGCTTTGAGGGATAGAAGCGTGGTTGGTGCGTTCTTCTGCAGACTCTGAACCACCACACATGACAGAACTCCCTCCAGCACTGTGTCTCAGTTGAACTCCTTGAATTTCATGAAGCAAATACCAAACTCCCAGTTCAGAAGCAAAAACCCCACAAAAAGTGGAGGAGGACCAAATGGCTTCACAGTCCAACGGGGAGACACTTAGCCCCCAGAGGCCACAGTTTACCTAAAAAGAAGAAAATCAACACTGCTACCTTATGTTCATTGGAAAATAAGATACCATGTCCTCCACGTCACATAGAGGCAGACCCAGCTTTGATGGTCTCACTACAAAGGAAGCCAATTCTCCTGACAACAACATATTTTTCACGTTCCCAAACTCAGAGGCAGTTGCTCTAAAAGTTTTTAGGCCAGCAGAGCTCCATGTTTGTGGAGTGTTTACCCTGTCCCTTACTTTTGGAAACTCCTCTACAACCTCCAAGGTTGTGAACTCCTGAGCATTTTCCATTCCAGATATGTATTCACTGATTTTCTATCTATTCTCCTCTAACTGTGTCTTACTTGGGGTGAAGGTAATTTCAAGGCATTGTTCTGGATGAGAGTGGGAGGATATTTGTGTAGCATATATTTGCATACAAATTGGATTCAATTTCCAATTTTCCTTTTGAAATACTGAATCCCTGACACTAACCCATACATACTAGACTCAGACAACTCATCCTAATATGATAGAGAAAAATAACACAAACCTATAGAAATACAAGCAGTTCATTGGAGGCATGTTGTATAGTTGGACTTGCATTTTGCATTATACAAGGTAGGAGTTATAAATCTAGTCAATGTTTAATAGAAAAAGATCTCCATGTGTTTTTAAAGTTAACAAATATGAGAATTCATGTTTCCCTTTCTTTTTAGCCTATTCACACTTGTATATTTATATGCATATATAGAATCCTACCAGGTATCACACGTACATCTTTGTGAGGTGGCTGACTTGGCAGATACAAATTGTGAGAAGAGATCACTCCTCCTAAATGCTGTTGGAACTGAAAATTCAACCTATAGGGAGCGTCCTAGTAGAACAACATTATACGTAAACTCATGTTCAGTAAAATAAATATTTTTGTATCTGTGGATGATATATATTTACTGATGAATTTCGATTGGCATTTATATTGCTACTTTTTAATGTCTGTGAGTGTTTTTTTTGTGTGTGTGTGTGTGTGTGTGTGTGTGTACACTCTCCAGATTTTTCAAAATATGAAATATATGTGTCTAATATACACTCTCTAAATTCATTTATGTTCATGTATGTGGATTTTTAATCAACTTTTCACAAGATTATTCTCAGAAATATTCATCCACCTGAAATACATATTTGTTTCCTAGTACTGAAAACTAACTTCAGGGAATGATGCATACAAATCCTAATTATTCTACAGTAACTGACCCAGTCTAACATCAATGCAAGTAGATTCCAATGGGACATGATATGTAATTCTTTATTCATTTGTATTTGACACTTTTACATTATTATTTCTTCAGTTTTTGCACATCATAGGATATACATTTCATCCACAAGTTCACAAATTTGTAGGCATTTGTTTCAAATTTAATCACTTTTTGCTTCAGAACACATGTATTGTCAGGGTTTCTTTACTGGTATTTTCATGAGTCTTCTTTCCAAACACATTATTTCCATAGTCACTTTTGAAGCAAAACTCACACACTCTTCATGATAAACCAAAACACAAATATTACCATTAGATGTATAACTGCTTGGAATGAATGATTGTATATCAATATATGATTTCCTGTGATTTTTCAGATATTAGATCAATTCATTTTTTAAAGTTGAAAAAAGTTATATTATTCATTCACATTACGGTCTATTCATTCTTTATCTCTATATTCATAGACACAGGGTACACCTCTTTGTACCCCCGATTCTAATTTTACATCTTCAATATATTGCTTGCAGAAATGGTGGAAGACATACTCATGTCACCTGATGTACATATACATTTTATCAAAGTAATATTCTGGACAAAAAAAATGTAAAGGTCACATTTATGATTGTACCAAAGCCTAAATGTAAAGTGTACATGAATTACTAAAAACATCCATGTCCAGGTTGCCTAATGCTGTCAATTGTCAATCCTATTGGTGACTACATATTTGTTTCTTCCTAATTTATATATTCAAACTCAACCCTGTTGGAAATGTCTAATCCTATCACTCACTTTATACTTTGCCTGATTTCATAATGTTTCTATTGATATCTGCTTTTCAACAAATTTTCCCAAGTTGATCCTAGTGACTGACACTTCATATGTGCTGACATTTACATTCACTCTATAATCGAAACCCTATTGCTAAAGAACTTTTGGTCCAAATCCTATACTCACTCTTCTTTCTAAACCTACCGACTATCTTCCTAATCCTACCGACTATCCCTTTTTGACTGGATGTTCTCTTCTACATTCAATAAAATGTCCTATGCCATTGTATATCGAATTATCTGAGACAATTTTGCAGAGCATAATTCAAAGCTAAGTATCCCAATCAAGGGCCCAATGTCCTTCTGGGCTTCAAATCATACCTAGATTTCTGTTTTCATACTTATATTTCACCTCTATATTCTTGTAAATATCGCAGGTTCCCAATAGCATTATTCATCGCACAGAATGATTCGTAACCCAAATCAAACCTGTTATTAACCCTAAACATACTCTGTTCCCTCAATCTCATTTTACAGAAGAGCAGGGACAGAGTGGTTTTTACAATACAGGAAACTTGGGGACCTTCCACCTGCTGAGAACTTCAAAGGTCCATACAGAAATGATACCTGGAGAAGTTGTAGGCAGGTATGAAGGACCTGAGAGAGCAAAAGTCATCTTCCATGGCAAACAACCTGGTCAGGATGAAGGGATATGTATGAATCAGCCTCTCTCTTCTTATTGTAGAGAAGATGGACCAAACCAGGCCTGTGTGGAGAGCTGTTCTTGGGTGCCAATGGTTGATATACCATACTACCTTGTGAAAGTGTCACAGGAAGTAGGAGAAGGCTCCATCTCATGGGACCTTTGGAAGCAAGTGTTAGGACAAAGTCGTTGCCAAGGCAGTGACCTCATTCAGTTCCAAAGAAAGTGACATACCTCATTTCCTTGGTGATGGAACTGTCTGAACTTGGTATCCAAAAAGCCAGGCACCTAGAGGCAGTCCCAGTCCCAGTCCCAGTGGGCTCACTTTTTGGATTTACCAAGGACAGAGTCAGTTTTCTTGGTACCTAATGATGTGAGGATGGCCAAATGCCAGGAAAGCTCTGAAGATGGACCTTTCCTGAGAAAGCAGATAGTGGTTCACCACTGGCTCCTGACAACTGCACAGAGTTGGCCAAGGAAACCAGATCTGAGAGAAGACAGACCATTTCAGGGGAACATAGTATGGCCCACCAGTCAGAGGACACTCTGGATAGTCACAGACCTACTTGGGTGAAGGAGGTGCCTTTGTGGGAGTGTGTGTGGGTTTATTGTTTTGTCTCATGTTCTGAGAATAGATGGGAAAGGCGGTTTGGTTTGGAGTGGACAGTTTCTAGTAAGTTGTTTCACAAGGTGAGTGTTTCTATGTCTGTGTATCCCACTGTGTCCATTGTTGTAGATATTGGAAAAGAGAATGCATTAATGGATGTGTCCTGTCAAGTGTAAATCTTCCCATATTTCAACCTGCCCAATATATGAATGGAGTGCAGATTGTCTTGTCAATGTGCAACACCTGCTATCTTTCTAAGTTGCTGTTTTCTTCCTGAATTTTGGCCACTCTCTAGAATAGGCTCATGGATTTGTGTTCAAAATATGTACCACCTCCAACTCTGTGACATGGCCATGTACTGGATAGCTGAAGAGAATTGCGAGCATCTCAGAAAACTCAGATATCAGTGTGACCAGGAAAGTCTCAGTGGAGAAACCCTGCTTTGAGCCTTTTGCTTACTTATTGTTGTTTTTCTCTGAATGTCAGGAAGTTCTTTGCCTCAATCCACCCCTTTGTGAAGCCTGAAGTAAACAGTTTTCAAATGGAAATGAATGGCATCACCTGTGGCTCTTTGCTTAATTGCTTTGGGAAGGGATGTGTCTAAATTAGTCTCTTGGCCATGTGTGTGGCTTTGAGTTAGATTCTCAGCACCTGATGCATCTAAAGAATGATCCCATGTGTGCATCCAAAACCATAATGGCAAAAAAATCATTCATTATGGATAAAGTCTCTTGCCTTCCTCTGTTAGGTTCCTGAACTCCATCAAGTGAGAATAGGGATTCTTTGGGTCAAATGAGTTCTTCAATTCCCTGCAGAGGTGCTTGGGTTTTCGAGTAACTCCAAATCACATAAGAAATTGATACCTGAAATCAGTAGGCCTCAAATTGGAGAAACACAGAAGTATTAACGGCAGGCTTATTTGATCACTCCTTGTTCACAGAAACGGTGTCCAGGCCACCCTGACTTTAGGCAAATGAGGAAAAAGCAAGCTGATTTTGGACACTGTCTTGGCTTTTCTCATGACTCCAATTCACATTAAGAATCTAGACCCCACAGTCAGAGAGCCTCAAATTGCATAAGCGGAGCAGTATTAAGGGCAGGCCTATTTGATCACTCCAGGTTCACAGGAAGGCTGCCCAGGCCACGCTGAAGTTAGGCAAAAGAGGTGCAAGAAGCTTATTTTGGACATTTTCTTGGGCTGCACAACTCATGGAAAACTCCAGGAAGAGGTTATGATTAGTGTCTATATGGAAGAAGAATAGGGCCATGAGGGAGTATTCTGGTTTTAATTGTTTTCATTTGAGTAGCGGTTGGAAGAGTTGTCTGGGTCCACCTGGACTTGAACTCTGGTGTGATTCTCCTTATAGACTGAGTTCTGGAACTGACCTGAGAGAAGTATTGCCATGAATTGTGTTGGGATTTTAGGAGGCCAGGCATGAAGTTGCCATTGGAACCTGAGATCTAGGCACAGGTTGGCTTTCCACAGAACACTGCGAATCTCAGCCAGGATATTACATGATTTTATTCTGAAAGACTTGGCATGCATTATAGAGATTCAAAACCCACATGGACCTCGCTTTATAGACCTCAATTGGCCTCGCTTCATGTGACTTTTTGGCCACTCATTGGGTAGCCTTGCATGTGAGAGTACTCCAGAGCTTTGCCTGAAATTAGTTTCCTAACCCTTTAAGGGTTCCTGAATGAATTGAAACCCACAGTGCCTCCAACTTCATCCATGAAAAATTGCTAGATAATTACCATGAAATTTTTAAAATTCCCATGACCAGATATCACTGGAGAACCTTTGATGTCCTGTTGATGATCATGAATATACCAGACAGGGCCTTGATTGACTGGGTTTCATGAAAATGGTGTAGAACAGAGATGCTAGTAAGTAGGAGCCTGGTGAGTAGTGGGCCTAGAGAAGTGTTATGCAAGTGAGTGATAAAACATCTGTGGTGGGGCCATGTGGATCTTCCATTGGCTTCCAAATGGCTTGAGACTGACATGGTGCAGCCATCAGACCCATATACGTAAAGGCATATTTTTATATGGAGAGGTTTTAGGGCAAAGTTCAGAATCATGTTGCTATTGTCAAGGGGGCAAGTTACGTGGGATAGAACCCTGGTTGGTGCATTCTCCTGGAGACCATGCCCACCACAGCTGACAGAACTCCCTTCAGCACTGTCTCTCATTTGAACTCATTGTATTTCATGAAGCAAATACCAAACTCCCAGTGCAGCAGCAAAAAACACGACGATAATTGGAGGATGACCAAGTTGTGTGACAGTCCACACGGGGAGACACTTAGCCCTCAGTGGCCACAGTTTACCTACAAAGAGAGAATTCAGCACTGCTGCCTCATTTTTATTGGAAAATAAATAACCATGTCCTCCAGGTCACATAGAAGCAGATCGAGCTTTGATTGTCTCACTACAAATAAAGCTAAAGCTAATGAAAACAACATATATTTTAAGTGCCCAACCTCAAAGGCAGGTTCTCAAAAAGTCTTTAGGCCAGCAGAGCTCCATGTTTGTGGAGTGTTTACCCTGTCCCTTACTTTTGGAAACTCCTCTACCACCTCCAAAGATGTGAAATCTGGAGCATTTTCCATTCCTGATAGGTATTCACAGATTTTCTAACTCTTCTCCTCTAATTGTGTCTTACTTGGGGCGAAGGTAATGTCAAGGCATTGTTCTGGAGGAGAGTGGGAAGAATTTTCTGTAGCATATATTTGCATACACATTGGATTCAGTTTTCTATTTTCCATTCAAAATACTGAATCCCTGACTCTAACCCATACCCGACCAGACTCTGACTACTAATTCTAATATGATGGAGAAAACTAACCCAAACAGAATAGAAATACAAGCAGTTCAGAGTAGGCCTGGTGTATTGTTGGACTTGCCTTTTGCATGATACAGAGTTGGAGTTATGAATCTAGTCGATTTGTTGTTGAAATAGTTGTCCATGTATTTTTAAGGTTAACAAATATGTGAATTCCTGTCTCCCTTTCTCTGTATTCTTATATGCACATATAGATTCCTACCTGGTACCACACGTACATTCTTTGAGGTGGCTGACTTGGCAGATACAAATTGTTAGAAGAGATCACTCCTACTAAACTTGTTGGAATTGGATATTGAACCTATGGGTGAGCTTGCTAGTTGAACAGCATTATACATAAATCCATGTTCAGTAAAATTAATATTTTTAGATCTCTGGATGATGCATATTTTATAATGAATTTTGATTGACATATATATTGCTACTTTTTTGTCTGTGTGTGTGTTTTGTATATATATATATACACTCTCCAGATTTTTCAAAATATGAAATATATGTGTCTTATATACACTCCCTAAATTCATTCATGTTTATGTATGTGGATTTATAATCAACTATTCACAAGATTATTCTGAGAAATATTCATCCACCTGAAATTTGCCTAATGATCTCAAATGTCAATCCTATTTGTGACTACATATTTGTTTCTTCCTAAGATTATATATGTAAACTCAACCCTGTTCAAAATATCTAATCCTATCACTCATTTTATACTTTGCCTGTTTTCGTAATGTCTCTATTGATATCTGCTTTCCTACATATTTTCCCCAGTTCATCATTGTGACTGACTCTTCACCTGTGCTGACATTTACATTCACTCTCTAATCGAAACCCTATTGCTAAAGAACTTTTTTTCCAATTCCTATACTCACCCTTCTTCCTAAAAGTACTGACTATCTTCCTAATGCTATAGACTATCCCTTTTTGACTGGATGTTCTCTTCTACATTCAATCATCCAAGTAAATGTGGGGCGAGCTTCAGAGGAGGAGACAACCAACAGACTATCTCATGCAACATCAAAGGGTTTTTTGGGTGTCCAGCATGCTGGGGCTCAGAGATCACTTGAATCGAGCAGATAGCCCTGAGAATAGCTTAAGTAGAGCTTATATACTTTCCCTGGAGAGGGCAGGGAGGGAATTTTATTGATGGGTCAGGGCGAGTGGGTGGTTTGCGTGCAACTGGGTGAGGGAGTACATTCTGCAGTTGCGCAGTTGGGGACAGAACATTCTGGGAACAAGATTTGCAAGCATTTCTCAAGATTTCAACAGTGTTTTGTTAAGCATACAGAAAAACAAGAAGTGACAAGTACCTATTTTATTAACCTTTAATTCCCCACTTCTTCTTCTGGCTACTTTTAATCATAAAAATGATCATTGGAGGGTGTCACATTCTATGTCTGCTAGTGAGGTATTACCATAAGTTTAACTCGTCCAATTTGAGCCTGAAGAAAAGAAATTACACGGTTGAGCAAACAGGGTTTTATTGTTAGCAATAATATGAGGATTATTATTGGACCTGCCAGGTTGATAAAAACGTAGTTAACCAGGAGGAGTGTGTGAACCAAGACTCAAGCCACCCTTTTTGGGCCTCTCTCTCTTGTTGATGCTTTTCAAGGTGTCTTTTAAATTTACTCATAGATTTTATTACAACTCCAGTATGGTCAGCATAAAAACAACATTCTTCCCTCAATGCATCACAAAGGCCCCCTTCTCTAATAAATAGGAGGTCCAACCCTCAACTGTTCTGTAAAACAACTTCAGAGAGAGAGGTTAAAGATTCATGCAAAGCTCTGATGGGGGTTTCTAATATCTTAGTTTTGCTCTATTGCTGCTTCTAATTGGGTCATTTGTTGTGTCCCATGGACAATGGCAGTGGCTCCTGTGCCCACCCGTGCAGCAACTCCTATTCATAATAGGATGGCTAAAGTGAGCGATACATGTTCCCAGTGGAACCGGTTGTATGCCCCCCCCATTTGATCTTCAAACGAACCTGCATCATGATAGAGCACTCTGGGAAACATCTGCACCATTTCAAAATTAATCCCATCTGTTGACCATTTCATGAAAACATAAACAATGTTTAAGTATATAGAATTATGCTGTTGTAGGGACAGACAAGGCAAGGCACCTAAGATAGCACTGAAGACAGGGAAACAGTCCTATATTGTTGCAACTGGATTCAGAGGGCATTGCTTCTGTTGTAATCAATTAATCCCCTGAAACTCAAGTTTAGGTAGTTTCAGAATTGTGTATCCAACATATAAGGGATGGGGCTCAGAAGTTTACAGTCTGCAGAAGTTCAAAAAAGCAGTATATGTTTCTGATTTTTCCTCTGTTCTGGGCAAGTTAAATTTTCAAGGACACCTGGGAGGAGGAGAGCTTTTTCTTCCCTTTCTTATTTTCCCCCTGCCAGCTGTTACAGCGGAGCCCAGTTGGTAATTTCTTTATCTTAGAAATGTGGCCATTTCTCTGAAGCCCCAGCTGAAGGCCAGAGGACTTGTTCACATATTTTGTGAAAAACTAGTTAGGGGTTGTCTAGCTTAGAAGTACTGAGTTTTTTAGCCAGTGGCCAAGTATAACAGGGCAATACAAAAAGAGAAAGTTTATCTACATTGAACTCTTTATAGAAACTCTATGCTGAAAGTTCTAAATTCAGCCATGGTGAAGACTTCTGGAGAAGGACATTTAAGACTTTTCTGTGGGCCTGGTACAGAGGGGGAATACGGGGAAGTTGGGGCTGAGAGAAGCTCCGAGGATCTGAGAATGATGAAAAAGAGAGATGTAAAAGAATAATTGGAAAGGGGTTTGGGAATTTCCTAGCAACAAAACTTCAGCAGTAGAACAGGTAGAGCAGAGCAGAAAACGGGAGTGAGTATCCCAAAATTCTGTGAGGGACTTTAAATTTTAGTAACCTGTTTTCAGTGATGACAAAGCAACTTTAATGGCCATTTATATTACATCTTGGATAAGGGTCTGAGAGCTCTACTCAGCTCGTTTGAGCTTTGGGTTAGCTGGAAAGAGGACCTGGTGGGACCCGGTGAGGGCACTGACAGGAGAAGAGAGGAATGAGTCGGTGGAGGGGTACCTCAGTACCTGCTACCTCACTAGTGGGCAATTGTCTGAGAACTGGTGGAGGTTTGGGTTTCTGATCTAGTAATTGGAGGGGAGAAATCAGGTTGCTGAGGTGGGAGTGACAGCAGAGAGTCTGGAGCAGAAGGCTGAGGATAAAAATCCATTGGAGAAGCATAGTTCAGGATGTGAGTGAAGGAGGGAAAAGGCTTCCACATAGGGGAATCTCCTTTCACCCTTTTGAGCACTTGCAGAAGTTAAAAAGGTCACACAAAATTTGAGGATCTAGAGACCCCTCTGGGGGCCATCCTTTTTCTGTTTTCTACTTGGTAATATGGCCAATGCTGTGTACTGAATTTGATGAAGTATTGGGGTTCCATCAGGCAGCCCCTGTATGATCACATCTCCATGAAATACAGAAGAAGTCGGCTTTTCCCCCACACAGCCGTTACTGTTTGTGGCTTTGATAGTTTGCTGGGCAAACATAGTAATCTAGGCTAGCCAACCGCATCTGGCTCGCGTGTCCCTACATCCATAATGTTTGTTTCCATTATCTATGGTACGGAAGGGATTTAATGGTATTTTAGTGGGATTTTCTTCATCAGGGATATCCCAATAAAAAAGACCTATGGCCAGCTGACAAATGTCTGGGTGGAGAGATGGCCACCAGGTCCCTAAGGGGGCTGTATGCGAGATAGATTATACTCTTTTCCAGTAGGATTTGTGATCAGCCATCGCTGCTTAACAGGCTGATGAGGGTTAGGACTACTTGTGGCCAAGGGGAGAGTATATAACCTTATCCACATGGCGAATACACAATTTGAAACTGTTACCAGTCTTTTATAGTTTCCAGAAAGATTCTGGACAAGGAGCAGGCTTGAGATGAGAGGCATGGATCCAGGAAGTGATTCTGTATACCTTTACCACTGTAGGTGTTATAAGTAGCACCTGGTATGGTCCTTTTCAGCAGGGCTCCAGGGATGACACCTGATGTCATCTTACATACATGAAGTCTCTTATTTGATATGGATGTGGAATCCCCTGGTACACAGTTTGGTAGGCAGTGGCCAGCTATTTTCACAGGTATCACTGAGTTCTTTCAAGAGCTTTAAGTCTGTCAACCAAGAGGGTGTGAAATGGATCCTTAGGTCTTACAGTTGGGCTTAGGACCCTTACTGGACGAGGGCCACCATAGAGAAATTCTCAGGGGGTAAGGCTACTCAAAGAAACAGAAGGATTTTTTCTTGCATGAAACATTGCATAAGTCAGGAGCATAGTCCAATCTTTTATGCTGGTCTCTAAGCTTAATTTCGTTAAGGTCTCTTTAATTGTTCTATTCATTCTTTCTACTTGTCCTGAACTCTGGGGTCTATAAGCACAATATAACTTCCAATTAATCCCCAGGTTCCTGGCTAACCCCTGACTTACCTGGGCCATGAACATCGGTCCATTATCAGATCCTATTACAGGCTTAGCTTCCTCCAATGGTAGAGAGGCTTAGTCAGAAGCAGGGGAATCACTTAGAGTGTGTTGTGTGTTAGGGGACGAGGGCAGTGGATAAGGAGGGGAAGAAGAGTCCAGTAGAGTCAAATCTTGTGACTCAGGGAGAACAGAGGGTGGAGGAGGTGGAAGAGGTGAGGGTTTGAGAGATCATGGGGGAAGGAGTATGAGCAGAGGCATGGGCAAGGAAAGGCTTCACCCATGGAGGAGGAGATTTGCAGAGGTCGGCAAAGTTAAGATATATGGCTGTTGATCAGGATGGCTATGTGGCCCTGGCTGAAAGACAATATCTCTGACTTTTTAAATTAGTGGGAAGTAGAAAGATATTTCTAGGGGCCATACGACTCCAAAATGGGCCATTCTGAAGCACAGAGAGTCTGCCAGGTCTAGCGTTTTACTAAAAAAAGAAAGATACTGAGCCCTTAAGCGGACTTTGGTTCAGTGATCAAGGGTCAGGGACAGAGGCATTGAAGTGCTCTGTCCCATAATGAAAGGTACACAAACAGTAAAAGCAAAGTCACATGACACAGATAAGACAAGACCATGAAGACAGGCAATGGACGTCCAACACTGAGACCAGGAATGCGTAGCCGGCAAAACCCGATAGGATGGCAATACCTAATCTAAAACAAAATATCACTGAGTCGATGAAGCAATTGTTCCTTGATTCTCCGAGTCCTCTGCGGGGTCCCCCATGGAGGTGCCCTATGTCTCTGTGACACGTCTCTCAGCCACCGTTGGAGAGACCCCAGGCTCTTCATCGCCAGCAATTTTGCCAAGCCCTAACATGACACCTGAAACCAGAAAGAGGCGCCTTACTTGCTCCGAGAGGAGCCCGTTGGGGGTCTCTCATCTGCCACTGCCAGAACTTGGTGGAACCTCAATATGTAAAGGTCAGGCGAGTGTCGGAGGAAGAGACTACCAAGAGACTGTATCATGCAACAGCAAAGGGTTTTTTTGGGGTCCAGCTTGCTGGGGCTCACAGCTAACTTAAATAGATCAGAGAGCTCTGAGAACAGCTTATGCAGAGCTTACATACATTTCTTGGAGAGGGAAGGGAGGGAAGTTTACTGATGTGTAAGGGTGAGTGGACGGTTCGCGTGACACCGAGTGAGGCAGTACATTCTGCAGTTTGGCAGTTGGGAACAGTACATTCTAGAACAAGATTAGCAAACATTTCTCAAGATTTCAACAGTGTTTTGTTAAGCATACTGAAAAACAGGAAATTACAAGTACCTATTTTATTAACCTTTCACTACCGACTATCCCTTTTTGACTGGATGTTCCTTCTACATTAATTCATGCAAGGTACAAGGACCTATGCCATTGCATATCGATTTATCTGAGACATCTCTGCAGAACGTAATTCAATGCTGCGTATCCCAATCAAGGGCCCAATGCCCTTCTGGCCTTCAAATCATACTTAGATTTCTTTTTTCATACATATATTACACCTATATATTCTTATACACATAGCAGGTTCCCAATACCATTATTCATCCAGCACAATGATTTCTAACCCAAATCAAACATTTTTTTAACCATAATCATACACTGTTCCCTCAATCTAACTTTATAGAAGAGCAGGGAAAGAGTTGATTTTACAATAAAGAAATGTAGGGAAACTTCCACCTGCTGAGAACCTCAAAGGCCCATGCAGTAATGATCCCTGGAGAAGATGTAGGCAGCTATGAAGGACCTGAGAGACCAAAAGTCATCTTCCATGGCAAACAACCCGGTCAGGATAAAAGGTTTTGTCTGAATCAGATTCTCTTCTTAATGTAGAGAACATGGACCAAAACAGGCCTGTGTGGAGATCTATTCCTGGGTGCCTATGGTTGATATACCATTCTAACTTGTGAAAGTGTCACAGGAAGTAGGGGCAGCCTCAATCTCATGGGACCCTTGGAAGCAACAGTTAAGACAAAGTGGTTTCCAAGACAGGGACCTCATTCAGTTCAGGAAGGAAATGACCTCACCTCACTTCCTTGGTGATGGAACTTTCTGAACTTTGGATCCAGGAAGCCAGGCACACAGAGCCAGTCCCAGTCCCCATCCCTGTGGTCTCACTTATTTGAATTTACCAAGGACAGTCAGTCTTTCTTGGTACCTTCAGACGTGAGAAGAACAAATGCCAGGAAAGCTCGGAAGCGTTGCTTTTCTTGAGAAAGCAGTTAGTGGCTCACCGTTGGCTCCTGAGAAGTTCACAGAGTTTGCCAAGGAGACCAGATCTGAGACAGGACAGGCTATTTTGGGGGAACATATTATGGCCTACAAGTCAGAGGACACTCCGGATAGTCAAAGACCTACTTGGGGGAAGAAGGTGCCTTTGTGGGTGTGGTTGTGGGTTTGTGGTTTTGTCTCATTTTCTGAGAATAGGTAGGAAAGTCAGTTTGTTTCGTTGGAAGTGGACTGTTTCTAGTAAGTCGTTTAACATGGCGAGTGTTTCTCTGTCTGTGTATCTCACTGTGTCCGTGGTTGTAGACATTAGAAAAGAGAATTCATGAATGGATGTGTCTTGTCTAGTAGAAAGCTTCTCAGCATTCATATTGCCCCATTTATGAATGGACTGTAGCTTGCCTTATTGATGTGCAACACCTGCTATCTTCCTAAGTTCCTGTTTTCTTCCTGAATTCCGGCCAATCTCAAGAAAAGGCCTATGGTTTTGTGTCCAAGATCTTTACCACCTCAAAGCTCTGTGACATAACAATGTACTGGATAGCTGTAGGGAATGGGGAGCATCTCAGAAAACTCAGATATCAGTGTGACCAGGAAAGTCTCAGTGGAGAAACCCTGCTTTGGGCCTTTTGCTTACCAATTGTTCTGTTGCCCTGAATGTCAGGAAGGTCTTTGCCTCTGGCCACCCCTTTTTGAAGCCTGAAGAAAACAGTTTTCAAATGGAAATGATTGGGCATACCTGTGGCTCTTTTCTTAAGTGCTTTGAAAAGGGATGTGTCTGAATCAGACCCCTGGCCCTGTGTGTGGCTGTGACTTAGATTCTCAGCACCTGATGGATCTAAAGAAAGTTCCCATGTTTGCATCCAAATGAAAAATGGCCAAAAGAGCAGTCATTGGGATGAAGTCTCTTGACTTCCTCTGTAAGGTTCCTGAACTCCATCAAGTGAAAATAGGGATCCTTTGGGTCAAATGAGTTCTTCAAAACCTGCAGAGGCTAGCCCATAGGTGTTTGGTTTTATCATGACTAAAATTCACATAAAGAATCTAAACCCCACAGTCAGTAGGCCTCAAATTGGAGAATTGGAGCGGTATTAATGGCAGGCCTATTTGATCACTCCTGGTTCACAGGATGGGTGTCCAGGCCACCATGACTTTAGGCAAATGAGGGTCAAAGGAGCTTATTTTGGACACTGTCTTGGTCTGCGCCCCTCATTTAAACATCCAGCCAAATTATGATGAGTGTCAATATGGAAGAAGATGAGGGCCATATGGGGGTGTTCTTGTTTTAATTGTGGTAATTTGTGTGGTAGTTGGAAGAGATGACTGGGATCACCTGGGCTTGAACTCTGGTGTGATTCCCCTTAAAGAATGAGTTCTGGATCTGACCTCAGAGAAGTATTGCCGTGAATTCTCTTGGGATTTTACTAGGCCACGCGTGAGAATCGCCTTTGGAAACTGAGATCTAGGCCCAGGATGGCTTTCCACGGAGTTCGGGGATTCTGAGCCAGGATATCACATGATTTACTTCTTGAAGACTTGGCAGCCCTAGTTGAGAGTCCAAACACATATGGACCTCACATTGTAGACCACAATGTGTCTGGATTCATGTGACCTTTTTGCCAGTCTTTTGGAAGGCTTTTCTGTGAGTGTTCTCCAGAGCTTTCATTGAAATGAGCTTCCTCACCATTTAATGGTTCCTGAATTAATTGAAACCCACAGTGCCTCTAACTTCATTTTTGAAATATGACTAGATTAATACCATGAAATTTCTGAATTTCCCATGACCAGGTGGCACTGGATAAACTTTGGATTTCCTGTTGCTGATCATGAGTGTACCAAAGAGTGCCTTGATTGACTGGGTTTCGTGAAAATGGTGTAGAACAGAGATGCCAGTAATTTGGAGCCTGCTGAGTAGTGGGCGTAGAGAAGTGGACTGTAGGTGTGTAAATAAATATTTTTGGTAGGACCACCTGGATCTTCCATTGGCTTTGAAAGACTTGCGACTGACATGGTGCAGGCAGCAGACCTTTATATGTAAAGGCATCTTGTCATATGGAGAGGTTTCAGGGCAATGTTCAGAATCAGGATGCTATAGTCAAGGGGAAAGCTATGTAGGATAGAAGCCTGGTTCGTACATTCTCTTCGTGACCCTGACCAACCACACATGACAGAACTCCTCCAGCATTTTTATCCCAGTTGAACTCCTTGTATTTCGTGAAGCAAGTACCAAACTCCCAGTGCAGCAGTAAGAAACACCCTGGAAAGTGGAGGATCACCAAATGGCTTCACAGTCCACATGGGAGACACTTCAGCCCAGTGGCCTCAGTTTACCTACAAAGAGAGAATTCAGCACCGCTGCCTCATGATCATTGGAAAATAAGAAACCATGTTCTCCAGGTAACATAGATGCAGACCCAGATTTCATGGTGTCACTACAAACGAAGCTAAATCTCCTGACAATTACATATATTTCTTGTTCCCAACCTCAGAGGAAGTTACTCAAGAAGTCTTTAGGCCAGCACAGCTCCATGTTTCTGGATTGTTCACCCTCTCCCTTACTTTTGGAAACTGTTCTACCACCTCCAGTGTTGTGAACTCCTGAGCATTTTCCATTCCACATAAATTCACAGATTTTCTAACTCCTCTCCTCTAATTGTGTCTTACTTTTAGCGATGCTTATGTCAAGGCATTGTTCTGGATGAGAGAGGGAAGATTTATGTGTATCACATTTTTGCATACACATTAGATTAATTTTCCTTTTTTCCATTTGAAATACTGAATCCCTGACACTAACCCATACCCTACTAGACTCTGAATACTAATCCTAATATCATGGAGAGAAAGAAACCTAACCGAATAGAAATACAGGCCTTTCATAGGAAGCATGGTGTATACTTCTATTTGCCTTCTGCATTATCAAGAGTATGTGTTTTAAATCTAGTCAACTTTTCATTGTAATATTTCTCCATGATTTTTTAAAATTATCACATATATAAATTCCTGTCTCCCTTTCTCTGTATCCTATTCAGCACATGTATTTTTTTATGCATATATATAATATCCTACCTGGTATCACACGGACATTCTTTTGAGCTCCCTGACTTTGGAATATAAAATTGTGAGAACAGATGACTCTCCCTAAATAATGATGGAAATGAAAATTCAACCTATGGGTGAGCTTCCTAGTGAAAAACACTATACATAAATCCATGTTCAGTAAAATGAATATTTTTGGATATGTGGATGAATTATATTTCATGATGAATTTCGATTGGCATATATATTGCTAAATATTAATGTGTGTGTGTGTGTGTGCATGTGTGTGTGTGTGTGTGTGTGTGTTTGTGTATTTTTTTTTAAATCTGGAAAAAATATATATATATATATATATATTTTTCTCCAGATTTTAAAAAAATATGAAAAATATGTGTCTTATTATACACTCCCTAAATTCATTTATATTCATGTATGTGGGTTAAAAATCCAATCTTTACAAGATTATTTTCAGCAATATTTATATTCCTGTAATACATATTTGTTTCTTACTACTGAAAACTAAGTTCAGTAGGTGGTGCATATAAATCCTAATATTTCTACAGTACCTGACCCAGTTTAACATCAATGCAAGTAGATTGCTATGGGACATGATGTGTATTTTGAAGTTCATTTTTATTCAACACTGGTATATTACTATTTTATCTGTTTATGGACATCATAGGATATATTTTTTCATCCACAACTTCACAAAATTATAGGCGTTTGGTTCACATTCATTTACTTACTACTTAAGAACACATGTATTCCCCCATGTTTCTTTACTGGTCTTTACACTAGACTTCTTTCTAAACACATTATTTTTGATTCCATAATCATTTTTGAAGCAATACTCACCCTTCACGATAAACCGTAACCCTAATATTACCATTACATATATAACTGGTTGGAATGATTGTATATATATCAATATAAGATTTCCAATATATTTTCAGATGCAAACTCAATCCATTATTTAAAGTTGGAACTAGTTATATACTTTATCACAAAATGGTCTATTCATGCAACATCTCAATAATCATCAACACAAGGTACACCTATTTGTATCACCAGTACTAATTTATAAGTTTCCAGAATATTACTTCCCATAATGGTGGAAGAAATACTCATGTCACCTTATCTACATATACAATTTATCACGGTAGTATTCTGGACACAAAATGCAAAGGTCACACATATGATTGTACCAAAGCCTAAATGGAAAGTGACCATGGATTACTAAAAACATCCATGTCCAGGGTGCCTAATGCTCTCAAATGTCAATCCTATTGATTATTACATATTTGTTTCTTCCTAAGATTATATATTCAACCTCAAGCCTGTTGAAAATGTCTAATCCTATCACTCACTTTATACTTTGCCTGATTTCCTAATCTTTCTATTGATATCTGCTTTCCTACATATTTTTCCCAGTTCATCATTGTGACTGTCTCTTCACATGTGCTGACATTTACATTCACTCTCTAACTGAAACCCTATTGCTAAAGAACTTTTGGTCCAACTCCTAGAGTCACTCTTCTTCCTAAACCTACTGACTATCTTCCTAATCCTACAGACTATCCCTTTTTTGACTGGATGTTCTCTTCTACATTCAATCATCCGAGGTACACGGTCCTATGCCATTGTATATCGATTTATCTGAGACCTCGGTGCAGAACATAATTCAAGCTAAGTATACCAATCAAGGTTCTGTTGCCCTGAATGTCAGGAAGGTCTTTGCCTCAGGCCACCCCTTTGTGAAGCCTGAAGAAAAAATTTTCAAATGGAAATAAATGGACATCACCTGTGGCTCTTTGCTTAATTGCTTTGGAAAGGGATTTGTCTGAATCTGCCTCTTGGCCCTGTGTGAGGCTGTGGCTTAGATTCTCAGCACCTAATGGATCTAAAGAAAGATCCCATGTGTGCATTCAAAACCAAAATGGCAAAAAGAGCAGTCATTGTGGATGAAGATTCTTGCCTTTGTCTGTTAGGTTCCTGACCCCCTTCAAGTGAGAATAGGGATCCTCTTTGTCAAATGAATTCTTCAATGCTCTGCAGATATGCTTGGGTTTTCTCATGACTCCAAATCACATAAAAAATCTATACCTGACATTCAGTAAGCCTCAAATTACAGAAACAGAGCGGAATTAATGGCAGGCCTTTTTGATCACTCCTGGTTCACAGGAAGGGTGTCCAGGCCACCCTGACTTTAGGGAAATTAGAGGCAAGGGAGCTTATTCTGGAAACTGTCTTTGGTTCCGACCCTCATGAAAACTTCCATCCAGAACTTTTGATGAGGGTCTTTATGGACGAAGATGAGGGCCATGTGGGAGTTTTTTTGTTCTAATTGTGGTCATTTGTGTGGGGGTTGGAAGAGATGACTTGGTCCACCTGGGCTTGAACTCTGGTGTGATTTCCCTTACAGCCTGAGTTCTGGAACGTACCTCATAGAAGTATTGAAATGAATTGTGTTGGTTTTTAGGAGGCCACACATGAATGTCACCCTTTGAAACTGAGATCTAGGCCCAAGGTGGATTTCCACAGAGCAATGGGAATCTCAGCCAGGAAATCACATGATTTTATTCTGAAAGACTTTGCAGCCATTGTTGGCCCTCGGAAGCAAGAAGGAGTGGCCATACTCATATCGATTAAAATCAACTTAAAACCTAAGTTAATCAAAAGTGATAAAGAAGGACACTATATACTGTTAAAAGGCACCATTAACCAACAAGACATAACAATTATCAATTTGTATGCATCAAACAATGGTGGTGCAAAGTCATAAAACAAACTCTCCTCAACTTCAAGAGTCATATAGGCTATAACACAATAATTACGGGTGACTTCAGCACACAACTCTCGCCATTGGACAGATCCTCTAGAGAAAATCTGAATTAAGAAACTATAGAACTTAATAGCACAATCAATAACCTAGACTTAACCAACATATATAGAATATATCAAACATCATAAAGTGGATACATGTTCTTCTCAGCAGCACATTGGTCCTACTCAAATATAGACCATATATTATGCCATATGGAAACTCTTAGTAAATATAAAAGTATGGAGATAATACCATGCACCATATCTGATCATAATGGAATGAAACTTGAAATTAATGATTGAAGAAGGAAGGAAAAATTCTACATCACATGGAAAATGAACAATATGTTACTGAATGATCAATGGGTTACAGAAGACATAAAGGAGGAGATAAAAAATTTCTTAGAGACAAATGACAATACAGACAAAACATACCGGATTCTATGGAAAACAATGAAAGCAGTTTTAAGAGGGAAATTCATTTCTTGGAATTCTTTCCTCAAAAAAAAAAGAAAAAAAACAACAAATAAATGATCTCACACTACATCTCAAAAACCTAGAAAAAAAAAGCAAAACAACAAATGTAGTAGAAGACAAGAAATAATTAAAATTAGAGGAGAAATCAACAAAATTGAAACAAAAAAATTGAAAAAATAAAAGTTGGTTCTTTGAAAATAAATTAAATCGACAGGGCCTTAGCCATGCTAATGAAGAGAAGTAGAGAGAGAACTCAAATTACTAACATATGGGATAAAAAAGGCAACATCACAACAGACGCTACAGAAATTGAGATGATAATTAGAAAGTATTTTGAAACCCCATATTCCAATAAAACAGAAGATAATGAAGATATTGATAAATTTCTTATGTCATATAATCTGCCAAGTTTGAGTCCGGAAGACTCACACAATTTAAATAGACCAATAACAAAGGAAGAAATAGAAGAAACCTTCAAAAGACTACCAACCAAAAAAAGCCCTGGATCAGATGGTTATACAGCAGAGTTCTACAAAACGTTCAAAGATGAATTAATACCAATACTTTTCAAGCTATTTCAAAAAATAGAAAAAGAAGGAGTTCTTCCAAATTCATTCTATGAGGCCAACATCACCCTGATCCCAAAACCAGACAAAGACACTTCAAAGAAAGAAAACTACAGACCAATATCTCTAATAAACTTGGATGCAAAAATTCTCAATAAAATCCTGGCAAATAAAAAACAAAAGCATATAAAAAAATTGTGCTTCATGATCAAGAGGGATTCATCCCAGGGATGCAAGGCTGGTTCAATATACGGAAATCAATAAATGTAATCCATCACATCAATAGACTTAAAGAGAAGAACCATATGATCATCTCGATAGATGCAAAAAAAGCATTCTACAAAGCACAGCATCCCTTTTTCTTTAAAACTCTATAAAACACTAGGAATAACAGGAACTTACCTCAACATGGTAATAGCTATATATGCTAAACCTCAGGCTAGCATCATCCTAAATGGAGAAAAACTGATGGCATTCCCTCTAAAATTTGCAACAAGACAGGGATGCCCTCTATCACCACTTCTATTTAATTTAGTTCTTGAAATACTATCCAGAGCAATGATACAGACAAAGGAAATTAAAGGCATAAAAATAGGAAAAGAAGAACTTAAATTATCGCTATTTGTGAATGACATGATAATATATTTAACAGACCCAAAAGGGTCTACAAAGAAACTGCTAGAGTTAATAAATGAATTCAACAAATTGGCAGGATATAAAATCAACACGCATAAATCAAAGGCATTCCTGTATATCAGCAACAAAACTTCTGAAATGGAAATGAGGAAAACCACTCCATTTACAGTATACTCAAAGAAAATAAAAAACTTGGGAATCAACCTAACCAAAGAGGTGAAAGATTTATACAATGAAAACTACAGAACCCTAAAGAGAGAGATAGAAGAAGATGTTAGAGGATGGAAAAATATGCCCTGTACATGGATAGGCAGAAATAACATCATCAAAATGGCGATATTACCCAAAGTTCTCTACAGGTTTAATGCAATGCCAATCAGAAACCCAATGGCATTTCTTGTAGAAATAGATAAAGTAATCATGAATTTCATATGGAACAACAAAAGACCCAGAATAGCGAAAGCAATTCTAAGCAGGAAGTGTGAATCCAGAGTTCAAACTGTACTACAAAGCAATAGTAACAAAAACAGTGTGGTACTCGTATCAAAACAGGCAAATGGACCAATGGTACAGAATAGAGGACACAGAGACATATCCACAAAATTACAACTTTCTTATATTTGAAAAGGGGCCTAAAAGCATGCAATGTAAGAAGGATAGCATCTTCAACAAATGGTGCAGGGACAATTGGAAATTCATATGCAACAAAATGAAACGGAATCCCTTTCTCTCACAATGCATAAAAGTTAACTCAAAATGGATCAAGGAGCCAGATATAAAATCAGAGACACTGCGTCTGATAGAAGAAAAAGTTGGCTACGATGTACATACTGTGGGGTTGGGCTCCAAATTCCTTAATAGGACACCCATAGCCCAAGAGTTCATAAAAAGAATAAACAAATGGGACTTACTTAATCTAAAAAAGTTTTTTCTCAGCAAGAGAAACAATAAGAGAGTTAAATAGAGAGCCTACATCCTGGGAATAAATTTTTACCCCTTACACTTCAGATAGAGCCCTAATATCTATAATATACAAAGAACTCAAAACAATTAAACAATGAGATAACAAATAACCCAATCAACAATGGGCCAAGGATCTTAACAGACACTTCACAGAGGAGGACATACAATCAATCAACAAGTACATGAAAAAATGCTCACCATCTGTAGCAGTCAGAGAAATGCAATCAAAACCACCCTAAGATACCATCTCACTCCAGTAAGATTGGCAGCCATTATGAAGTCGAACAACAATAAGTGTTGGTGAGGATGTGGGGTAAAGGGTACACTTGTACACTGCTTGTGGGCCTGCAAATTGGAGAGTCCAATATGGAAAGCAGTATGGAGATTCCTGGGAAAGCTGGGAATGGAACCACCATTTGACCGAGATATCGCCCTTCTCAGACTCTTCCCTGAGGATCTTAATAGAGAGCAGTATAAGGATACTGCCACATCGATGATCATAGCGGCACAATTCACAATAACTAGACTGTGGAACCAAACTAGATGCCCTTCAATAGATGAATGGATAATAAAAATGTGGCATCTATACACAATGGAGTATTACACGGCACTGAAAATGACAAAATCATAGAATTTGCAGGGAAATGAATGGCATTAGAATAGATTATGCTAAGCGAAGCTATCCAATCCTTAAAAAACAAATGCCAAATGTTTCCTTTTATATAGAAAGAGCAAATAAGAACAGAACAGGGAGGAAGAACATGAGAAAATTATTAAAACTAAACAGAGATGAGTGGGGGGAGAGAAAGGGAGAGAGAAGGAAAATTATATGGAAATGGTAGGAGACTACTAAATGTTACACAAAATTACATATAAGAGGTTGTGAGGCTAAAGAGGGGAAAACAAGGGAGAGAATTAAACAACAGCAGATGAGGTAGAGAGGGAAGATGGGAGGGGAGGGGGAATAGTAGGGGATAGGAAAGGTAGCAGAATTCAACAATAACTAGTATGCTATTATGTAAAAACGTGAGTGTGTAACTGATGTGATTCTGCGATTTGTATTTGGGGTAAAAATGGGAGTTCATAACCCAATTAAGTCAAATGATGAAAGATGATATATCATGAGCTTTATAATGTTTTGAACAACCAAAAAAAAAGAATTGAATTTCCAATATTTGAGTCATATAACAACTTTATTTTTTAATAAAATTGTCTTTTATTTGTTATCTTACTTGCTGGTATCTGCCTTTCAGTTTTAAAAAACTATGTGCTTTAGCCATTCATCCATGTAGTATGTAACAGAAAATTTTGAGTGTCTCCATATAACCAGATTGGCAAGGCATCAAGGTTTCCTTCACAAACAAGGTGAAGGCTTTGCCATTAGAAATTTAATATTCTGCAAAACAATTTTTTTTAACTTTCCAATTAAATTTCCAAAAAAATTTAGAAAAAAAAAGAATCTAAACCCCACAGTAAGAAGGCCTCAAAGTGGAGAAGTGGAGCATTTACGGCAGGCCTATTTGATCACTGCTGGTTCACAGGAAGCGTGTCCAATCAACCCAGATGTTAGGCAAATGAGGGGCAAGGGAGCTTATTTTGGGCACTGGTTTGGATGTGCCCCTCATGGAAAACTCCATCCAGAGGTTATGATGTGTGTTTATATGGAAGAAGATGAGGGCCATGTGGGAGTGTTTTGGTTTTAATTGTGGTCATTTGTGTGGTAGTTGGAAGAGATGACTGGGTAAACCTGGGCTTGAACTCTGGGGTGATTCCCCTTAGAGAATGAGATTTGGAACTGACTTCAGAGAAGTATTGCCATGAATGTTGTTGGGATTTCAGGAGGCCACGCATGAGAGTCGCCCTTGGAAACTGAGATCTTGGCCCAGAGAGGCTTTCCAGAGAGCACTGGGAATCTCAGCTAGGATATCACAGGTTTTATTCTGAAAGACCTGGCAGCCATCGTTGAGAGTCAAAACACACATGGACCTCACATTGGAGACCTCAATGGGCCTGGCTTCATGTGACAATTTGGCCACTCTTTGGAAAGCCTTGCCTGTGAGAGATCTCCAGATCCTTCATTAAAATGAGCTTCCTCAACATTTAATGGATCCTGAATGAATTGAAACCCACAGTACCAACAACTTCATCTGTGAAAAATAGTTAGATAAATACCATGAATTTTTAGAAATTCTCATGACCAGGTGGCACTGGAGAACCTTTGGATGTCCTGTTGCTGATCATGAGTATACCAGACAGTGCCTTGATTGACTAGGTATCATGAAAATGGTGTAGAACAGAGATGCCAGTAAGTTGGAGCCTGATATGTAGTGGGCCTAGAGCAGTGGTGTGCAGGTGTGTGATAAAACATCTGTGGTGGGGCCTGTGGATCTGCCATTGACTTTCAAATGCCTTGACACAGACACGGTGCAGCTAGCAGACCCTTCTATATAAAGGCATCTTGTTATATGGAGATTTTTCACGGCAATGTTTAGAATCAGGTTGCTATGGTCAAGGGGCAAGCTATGTGGGATAGAAGCCTAGTTGGTGCATTCTCATGCAGACACTGACCCACCACACGTGACAGAACTCCCTCCAGCACTGTGTCCCACTTGAACTCCTTGTATTTCGTGAAGCAAATACCAAATTCCCAGTGCAGCAGCAAGAAACACAATGAAAAGTCGAGGATGACCAAATGGCTTCACAGTCCACATGGGGTGACACTTAGCCCCCGTGGCCACAATTTAGCTACAAAGAGAGAATTTAGCACTGCTGCCTCATGTTCATTGGAAAATAAGAAACCATGTCCTCCTGGTCACATAGATGCAGACCTAGCTTTGATGGTCTCACTACATCGGAAGTTAAAGCTCCTGAAAACAACATATATTTCAAGTGCCCAAGCTCAGAGGCAATTTCTCAAGAAGTGTTTAGGCCAGCAGATCTCCATGTTTGTGGAGTGTTTACCATGTCACTTACTTTTGGAAACTGCTCTATCAACTCCAAGGTTGTGAACTCCTGAGCATTTTCCATTCTAAATATATATTCACAGATTTTCTAACTCTTCTCCTCTAATTCTGACTTACTTGGGGCAAAGGGAATGTCAAGTCATTGTTCTGGATGAGAGAGGGAAGATTGTTTTGTAGCACATATTTGCATACACATTGGATTCATTTTCCAATTTTCTGTTTGAAATACTGAATCCCTGACACTAACCCATACCCTACTAAACTCTGACTACTAATCCTAATATAATGGAGAAAAATAACCCAAACAGAATAGAAATACAAGCATTTCAGAAGAAGCATAGTGTATAGTTGGAATTACCTTTTGCATGATATAAGGTAGGAGTTATGAATCTAGTCAATTATTTGTTGAAATAATTTTCCATGTGTTTTTAAAGTTAAGAAAAATGTGAATTCCTGTCTCCCTTTCTCTGTAGCCTATTAAGCAAATGTATTTTTATATGCACAAATAGAATCCTACCTGGTTTCACATATACATTCTTGTGAGGTGGCTGACTTGGCAGATACAAATTGTGAGAAGAGATCACTCCCCCTAAACGCTGTTTTAACTGAAAATTGAACCCATGGGTGAGCTTCCTAGATGAACAACACTATACACATATTCATGTTCAGTAAAATGAATATTTTGGGATATGCGGATGAGTTATTTTTCATGATGAATTTCAATTGGCAAATATATTGCTACATTATAATGTGTGTGTTTGTGTGTCTATATATACATTATATATATATATTCTCCAGATTTACCAAAATATGAAATATTTGTGTCTTCTTATACACCGCCTGAATTCATTCATATTCATATATGTGGATTTATAATCAACTTTTAAAAAGTTTATTCTCAGAAATATACATCCACTGAAATAAATATTTGTTTCCTAGTACTGAAAACTAACTTCAGGGAAGGGTGCTTACAAATCCTAATATTTCTACAGTAACTGACTAAGTTTAACATCAATGCAAGTAGATTCCTATTGGATATGATGTGTTTATTAAAGTTCATTTTAATCAAACCTGGTACGTTATTATTTCTTCAGTTTATAGACATCATAAATTATATCCTTTCATTCACAAGTTCACAAATTTATAAACATTTGGTTCACTTTCAATCACTTCCTCCTTCAGAACACTTATATTTCTCCATGTTTCTTGACTGGTCTTTTCACTAGACTTCTTTCTAAAGACATTATTTTCGATTCCATAATCATTTTTGAAGCAAAACTCACACACTATTCATGATAAAAGGTAACCCTAATATAACCATTAGATATATAAGTGGTTGGAATGAATGTATGTATATCAATAAATGATTTCCTCTATTTTTTCAGATATCAATACAATCCATTATTTAAATTTGGAACCAGTCATATAATATATTCACAGTATGGTCTATTAATGCATCATCTCTATATTCATCAACACAGGGTAAGCCGATTAGTATCCCCAGTACTAATTTATATCTTTTCAAAATATTTCCCCCAGAAATGGTGGAAGAAATACTCATGTCACCTGATCTTCATGTACATATTATCACAGTAATATTCTGGACACAAAATGCGAAGGTCACCCTTATGATTGTACCAAAGCCTCAATGGAATGTGAACATGGATTACTAAATATATCCATGTCCAGGTTGCCTAATGCTCTCAAATGTCAATCTTATTGGTGACTACAAATTGGTTTCTTCTTAAGATTATGTATTCAACCTCAACCCTGTTGAAAATGTCTAATCCTATCACGTTATACTTTGCCTGATTTCCTAATGTCTCTATTGATGTCTGCTTTCCTACATATTTTCCCCAGTTCATCATTGTGCCTGACTCTTCACATATGGTGTCATTTATATTCACTCTCTAACCAAAACCCTATTGCTAAAGAACATTTGGTCCAAATCCTAGACTCACTCTTCCTGCTAAACCTACTGACTATCTTCCTAATCCTACACACAATCCCTTTTTGACTGGATGATCTCTTCTACATTTAATCATCTGAGGTACAGGGTCTTATGCCATTGTATATCAATTTAACTGAGACCTCGGTGCAAAACATAACTCAAGCTAAGGATCCCAATCAAGGGTCCAAATCCTTCTGGGCTTCAAATATTACCTAGATTTCTGTTTTCATACTTATGTTCTACCTCTATATTCTTATAAATGTCGCTGGTTCCCAATACCATTATTCATCCAGCAGAATGATTTCCAACCCAAATCGAACATGCTATTAATCCTAACCATACAATGTTCTCTCAATCTCACTTTACAGAAGAGCAGGGACAAAGTTGGTATTACAATACAGGAAGTTAGGAGATCTTCCAACTGCTGAGTACCTCAAAATCCATGCAGAAATGATCCCTGGAGAAGATGCAGGCAGCTATGAAGGACCTGAGAGAACAAATGTCATATTCCATGGCAAAAAACATGGTCAGGATGAAAAGATGTGTCTGAGTCAGCCTCTCTATTCTTTATGTAGGGAAGATGGACCAAACCAGGCCTGTGTGGAGAGCTGTTCCCAGGTGACTATGGTTTCTATACCATTCTAACATGAGAAAGTATCACAGGAAGTAGGGCAGCCTCCATGTCAGGAGACAATAGGAAGAAACTGTTAGGACAAAGTGGTGGCCAAGACAGTGACCTCATTCATTTTCTGAAGGTAGTGACCTCACCTCACTTCCTTGGTGACGGAGCTCTCTGAATTTTGTGATCCAGGAAGCAAGGCACCCTGAGCCAGTCCCAGTCCCAGTCGCAGTGGGCTCATTTCTTTCGATTTTCCAGGAACAGAGTCAGTCTTTCTTGGTACCTACTGATGTAAGGGTTGCCAAATACCAAGAAAGCTCTGAAGAGGGGTCTTTCCAGAGAGGATAGGAATTGGCTCACCACTGCGTCCTTACAACTTCACAGATTTGACAAAGGAGACCAGATCTGAGACAGAAAGGCCATTTCTGGGGAACATTGTATGTCCTACCAGTCAGAGGACATTCCAGATAGTCACAGACCTACTTGGAAGAAGGAGGTGCATTAGTGGGTGTTGGTTTGTGTTTGTGGTTTTTTCACATGATCTGAGAATAGGTAAAAAAGGAGGTTTGTTTGGTTTGGAGTGGACTGTTTCTAGTAAGTCATTTGACAAGGAGACTGTTTCTGTGTCTGTGTATCCCATTGTGTTTTTCTTTGTAGATATTAGAAAAGAAAATAGCTCATTGTGTGTGTCCTGTCTAGTAGAAAACTTCCCAGTATGCATCCTTCCCAATTAATGAATGGACTGAGGCTTGCCTCATCCATGGGCAACACCTGCTATCTACCTAAGTTCTCATTTTTTTCCTAAATTATGGCCACTCTCAAGATTAGTATCATGTATTTTTGTACAAGATACGTACCACCTCCAAGCTCTGTGACATGGCCATGTACTGGATAGCTGAAGAGAATGGCGAGCATCTCAGAAAACTCACATATCAGAGTAACCAGGAAAGTCTCCTAGGAGAAACCCTGCTTGGGGGCTTTTGATTACCTTTTGTTCTGTTGCTCTGAATGTCAGAAAGGTCTTTGCCTCAGGCCAAACCTTAGTGAAGCCTGAAGAAAAGAGTTTTCAAATGGAAATGAATGGGAATCACCTGTGGCTTTTTACTTTATTGCTTTGGAAAAAGATTTGTCTGAATCAGCCTCTTGGCCCTGTGTGAGCCTGTGGTTTAGATTTTCAGCACCTCATGGGTCTAGAGAAACATCCCATGTGGGCATTCAAAACCAAAATGGAAAAAAGATCAGTCATTTTGGATGAAGCCTCTCGCCTTCCTCTGTAATATTTCTGACCTCCATCAAGTGAGAATAGGGATCATTTGTGTCAAATGAGTTCTTCAAAGCCCTGCAGAGGCTGGACAATAGGTGCTTGCGTTTTCTCGTGACTCCAATTCACACAAAGAATCTATACCCCACAGTCAGTAGGCCTCAAATTTGAGAAGTGGAGCAGTATTAACAGCAGTCCTATATGATCACTTCTGTTTCACAGGAATGTTGTCCAGGCCACCCTGACTTTTGGCAAATGAGGGGCAAGGGAGATTATTTTTGACACTGTCTTGGGCTGTGCCCCTCATGGAAACCTCCAGCTAGAGTTTATGATTAGTGTCTATATAAAAGAAGAAGAGGGCCCTGTGGGAGTGTTTTGGTTTTAATTGTCATCATTTGTGTGGCAATTGGAAGAGATGCCTGGGTCCACCTGGGCTTGAACTCTGTTGTGATTCCCCTTAGAGACTGAGTTGTGGAACTGAACTCAGAGAAGTATTGCCATGAATTGTGTTGGGATTTTTGGAGGCCACGCATGAGATTCGCCATTGGAAACTGAGATCTAGGCCCAGGGTGACTTTCCACAGAGCACTGGGAATCTCAGCCAGGTATCACAAGATTTTATTTTGAAAGATTGTCAGCCATAGTTGAGAGTCAAAACACACATGGAATTCACATTGTAGACCTCAATGGGCCTGGCTTCATGTGACCTTTTGCCCACTCTTTGGGAAGCCTTGCCTGTGAAAATTCTCCAGAGCTTTCATTGAAATGAGATTCCTCACCTTTTAATGGTTCCTGTATAAATTAAATCCCACAGTGCCTCCAACTTCATTATTGAAAAATATCTAGATAAATACCATGAATTTTTTGAAATTACTATGACCAGGTTGCACTGGAGAACCTCTGAATGTCCTGTTCCTGATCATGATTGTACCAGACAGTGCCTTGATTGACTGGGTTTCATGAAAAAAGTGTAGAACATAGATGCCAGAAAGTTGGAGCCTGCAGACAAGTGGGCCTAGAGCAGAGGAGTGTAGGTGTGTGAAAAAAACATTTGTGGTGGGGCCACGTGGATCTGCCATTGGCTTAGAAAGACTTGTGACTGACATGGTACAGCCAGCAGACCCTTCTATGTAAGGGCATCTTGTTATATGGAGAGGATTCCTGCCAAAGGTCAGAATCAGGTTGCTATTGTCAAGTTGGAAAGCTATGTGGGATTGAAGCCTCACTGGTGCATTTTACTAACCCACCACACGTGAGAGTACATCCTCCAGCACTGTGTCCCAGTAGAACTCCTTGTATTTCGTGAAGCCAATACCAAACTCACAGTGCAGCAGTAAAAAACACCACGAAAGTGGATAATGACCAAATGGCTCTACAGACAACACAGTTAGATACTTAGACCCCAGTGGCCAAAGTTTACCTACAAAGAGAGAATTCAGCACTGCTGCCTCATGTTCACTAGAAAACAAAAAACCATGTCATCCAGGTCACATAGATGGAGACCCAGAATTGATGGTCTCACTACAAAGGAAGCTAAAACTCCTGACAACAATATATATTTTAACTGCCCGACCTCAGAGGCAGTTTCTCAAAAAGTCATTGGGCCAGCAGAGCTCCATGTTTGTGGAGTGTTTACCCTCTCCCTTTTTGTAACCTGTTCTACCTCCTACAAGTTTGTGAACTCCTGAGCATTTTTCTTTCCACATATGTATTCACAGATTTTCTAACTTTTCTCCACTAATTGTGTCTTATTTGGGGCGAAGGTAATGTCAAAGCATTGTTCTGGATGAGAGTGGGAAGATTTTTGTGTAGCACATATTTGCATACACATTAGATTCATTTTCATATTTTCCATTTGAAATACTGAATCCCTGACACTAACCCATACCCTACTAGAATCTGACTACTAATCCAAATATGATGGAGAAAAAGAAACTTAACAGAATAGAAATACAGGCCTTTCATAGGAGGCATGGTGTATACTTGGACTTGCCTTCGGCTTTATCAACGGTATGTGTTATAAATATAGTCAACTTTTCCTTGTAATACTTCTCCATGAGTTTTTAAAATTAACACATATGTAAATTTCTGTCTCCCTTTCTCTGTAGCCTATTCATCACATGTATTTTTTAATGCATCTTTAGAATTCTACCTGGTATCACATGTACATTCTTGTGAGCTTGCTTATTTTGGAAGATACAAATTGTGAGAAGAGATCACTCCCTCTAAATACTGATGGAACTGGAAATTCAACCTATGGGTGAATTTCCTAGATGAACAATATTATGCATAAATAAATGTTCAGTAAAATGAATATTTTTGGATACGTGGATGATATCTATTTTATTATGATTTTCGAATGGCATATATATTGCTACATTTTAATGTCTGTGTATGTGAGTATCTATCTATCTATCTATCTATCTATCTATCTATCTATCTATCTATATAGATATAGATATCTACTCTTTAGATTTTCCAAAATATGAAATATATGTGTCTTACTATACACTTTCTAAATTTACTCATGTGTGTGTATGTGGATTTATAATCAAATTTTCACAAAATAATTCTTAGAAATATTCATCCACCTTAAATACATATTTATTTCCTAGTACTGAAAACTAAATTCAGTGAATGGTGCATACAAATCGTAATATTTCCACAGTGACTGACCCAGTTTCACCTCAATGCAAGTAGACACCTATGGGACCATGATGTGTATTTTGAAGTTCATTTTTATTCCACACTGATACATTACTATTTCTGCAGTTTATGGACATAATAGGATATATTCTTTCATCCACAATTTCACAAATTTATAGGCATTTAGTTCACTTTCAATCACTTCCTACTTCAGAACACATGTATTCCTCCATGTTTCTTGACTGTTCTTTTCATGAGATTCTTTCCAAACACATTATTTTTGATTTCCATAATCATTTTTGAAGCAAAACTCAGACACTCTTCATGATAAACCATAATGCTAATATTACCATTAGATGTATAACTGGTTAGAATGAATTTATGTATATCAATATAAGATTTCCTATATATTTTCAGATATCAAATCAATCCATTATTTAAAGTTTGAACCAGTTATATTATTTATTCACATTATGGTCTATTAAGGCATCATCTCTATATTCATAGACCGATGGTATACCTATTTGTATCCCAAATACTAATTTATAAGTCTTTAAAATATTGCTTTAAGAATATTGGAAAAAATACTCTAGCCACCTGATATACATATACATTTCATCACAGTAATATTCCTGACACAAAATGCAACGGACACACTTATGATTGTACCAAAGCCTATATTGAAAGTGAGCATGTACTGCTAACAACATCCATGTCCTGATTAACTAATGATCTCAAATATCATTCCTATTGGTGAGTACATATTTGTTTCTTCCTAAGATTAAATATTGAACCTGAACCCTGTTAAAAATGTCTCATCCTATCACTCACTTTGTACTTTGCCTGATTTCCTAATGTCTCTATTGATATCTGATTTCCTACACATTTTCCCCAGTTCATCACTGTGACTGACTCTTGAAATATGCTGACATTTACATTCACTCTCTAACAAAACCAATATATCTAAAGAACTTTTGGTCCAACTCCTAGACTCACTGAAATGGGTTCTTCAAAGCCCTGCAGAGGGTAGCCCATAGGTGCTTGGGTTTTCTCATGACCCCAATTCACATAAAGAATCTATGCCCCACAGAGAGTAGGCCTCAAATTGGAGAAGTAGAGCAGTATTAATGGCAGGCCTATTTGATCACACCTGATTCACAGGAAGGGTTTCCAGGCCACCCGGAATTTAGGCAAATAAGGGGCAAATGAGCTTATTTTGGACACTGTCTTAGGCTGCGCCCCTCATGGAAACCTCCAGCAAGAGGTTATGATGAGAGTTTATATTGAAGAAGATGAGGGCCATGTGGGAGTGTTTTGGTTTAATTGTGGTCATTTGTGTGGTAGTTGGAAGAGATGACTGGGTCCACATGGGCTTGAACTCTGGAGTGATTCCCCTTAGAGACTGAGTTCTGGAAATGAACTCAGAGAAGTATTGACATGAATTGTGTTGGGATTTTAGGAGGCCACACATGAGAGTTGCCCTTGGAGACTGAGATCTAGGCCCAGGATAGCTTTCCAAAGAGCACTGGGAATCTCAGCCAGGATATCACATGACTTTATTCAGAAAGACGTGGCAGCCATTGTTGAGAGTCGAAACACACATGGACCTCAATTGTAGACCTCAATGGGCCTGGCTTAATGTGACCTTTTGGCCACTCTTTGGGAAGCCTTGCCTCTGAGAGTTCTCCTGAGCTTTAATTGAAATAATCTTCCTCACCATTACATGGTTCCTGAATAAATTGAAAGCCACAGTGCCTCCAACTTCATCCTTGAAAATTGGCTATATAAATACCATGAATTTTTTAAATTCCCATGAACAGGTGGCACTGGAGAACCTTTGGATATCTGTTGCTGATCACGAGTGTACCAGACATTGCATTGATTGACTGGGTTTCATGAAAATGGTGAGAACAGAGATGCCAGAAAGTTGGAGCCTGCTGACTAGTGGGCCCAGAGCAGTGGTGGGCAGGTGTATGATAAAACATCTGTCGTGGGGACACGTGGTTCTGCCATTGGTTTCCGAATGACTTGTGAATGACATGGTGCAGCCAGCAGAACCTTACAAGTAAAGGGACCTTGTTATATGGAGAGGTTTCAGGGCAATGTTCAGAATCAGGTTGCTATGGACATGGGTGCAAGCTTTTTGGGATAGAAGCCTGGTTGGTGCATTCTCCTGCAGACCCTCATCCACTACACGTGAGAGTACTCCCTCTAGCACTGTGTCCCAGTTTTTCTCCTTGTATTACGTGAAGCCAATACCAAACTCCCAGTGCAGCAGTAAGAAACAGCACGAAAAGTGGAGTATGACCAAATGGCTTCACAGATCACATGGTTAGACACTTAGACCCCAGTGTCCTCAGTTTACTAACAAAGGGAAAATTCAGAACTTCTGCCTCATGTTCAATAGCATATAAGTAACCATGTCATCCAGATCACATAGATGCCTACCCAGGTTTGATGGTCTCAATACAAAGGAAGCTAAAGCTCCTGACAACAACAAATTTTTCAAGGGCCCAAACAAAGAGGCAGTTTCTCAACAACTCATTAGGCCACCAGAGTTCCATGTTTGTGGAGTGTTTACCCTGTACCTTACTTTTGGAAATTCCACTACCACCTCCATGGTTGTGAACTCCTGAGCATTTTCTTTTCCAGATATATATTCACAGACTTTCAAACTCTTCTCCACTAATTGTGTATTACTTGTGGCGAAGGAAATATCAAGGCATTGTTTTGGAGGACAGTGGGAAGATTTTTGTCTAGCAAATATTTGCATACACATTAGATTCATTTTCCTATTTTCCATTAGAAATACTGAATCCCTGTCACTAACCCATACCCTACTAGACTCTGACTACTAATCTTAATATGATGTAGAAAAAGAAACCTAACAGAATAGAAATACAGGCCGTTCATAGGAGGCATGGTGTATACTAGGACTTGCCTTCTGCTTTATCAAGTGAATGTGTTATAAATCTAGTCAATTTTCATTGTAATACTTCTCCATGAGTTTTTAAAGTTAACACATATGTACATTTCTGTCTCCCTTTCTCTGTACCCTATTCATCTCATGAAATTTATTATGCATATTTAGTATCCTACCTGGTATCACACGTACATTCTTGTGAGCTTGCTGTTTTAGGAAGATACAAATTGTGAGAAGAGATCACTCCCCCTAAATACTGATGGAATTGAAAATTCAACATATGGGTGAATTTCCTAAATGAACAGCATTATACATAAATCCATGCTCAGTAAAAAGAATATTTTTGGATATGAGGATGATATATATTTCATGATGAATTTTGATTGGCATACATATTACTACATTTTAATGTCTGTGTTTGTATCTTTATATATATATATATATATTTTTTTTTTCTCCAGATTATTCAAAATATGAAATATATGTGTCTTATTTTACACTCACTAATTTAACTCATGTTCCTATATGTGGATTTATAATCAAATTTTCACAAAATTATTCTCAGAAATATTCATCCACATGAAATACATATTTATTTCCCAGTACTGAAAACTAACTTCGGTGAAAGGTGCTTACAAATCCTAATATTTGTACAGTAACTGACCCAGTTTAACATCAATGCAAGTAAAATCCTATGGGACATGATGTGTATTTTGAAGTTCATTTTTATTCAACACTGGTACATTACTATTTCTTCAGTTTATGGACATTATAAGATAATACTTTTCATCCACAAGTTAACAAATCTGTACGCATTTGGTTCACTTGCAATTACTTCCTGCTTCAGAATATATGTATTCCTCCATGTTTCTTGACTGTACTTTTCATGAGATTATTTCCAAACACATTATTTTCGATTTCCATAATCATTTTTGAAGCAAAACTCCCACACTCTTCATGATAAACCATTATGCTAAAATTACCATTAGATGTATAACTGGTTAGAATGAACTTATGTATATCAATATAAGATTTCCTATATATTTTCAGATATCAATTCAATCCATTATTTAAAGTTTGATCAAGTTATATTATTTATTTACAGTATTGTCTATTAAGGCATCATCTTTATAATCATAGGCACAGGGTACACGTACTTGTGTCCCCAATACTAATTTATAAGTCTTAAAATGTTGCTTTCAGAAATGTTTGAAGAAATACTGTAGTCACCTGATATACATTTACATTTCATCACAGTAATATTCCTGACAAAAAATGCAACGGACACCCTTATGATTGTACCAAAGCCTAAATTTAATGTGAGCATGTATTACTAACAACATCCATGTCCTGATTAACTAATGATCTCAAATATCATTCCTATTGGTGACTACATATCTGTTTCTTCCTAAGATTATATATTCAAACTCAACCCTGTTAAAAACGTCTTATCCTATTACTCACTTTGTACTTTCCCTGATTTCCTAATGTCTCTATTGATATCTGCTTTCCTACACATTTTCCCCAGTTCATCACTGTGACTGACTCTTCACATATGCTGACATTTGCATTCACTCTCTAACCAAAACCCTATATCTAAATAACTTTTGGAACTATCCCTTTTTGTCTGGAGGATCTCTTCCTCATTCAGTCATCCAAGGTACAAGGTCCTATGCCATTGTATAACGATTTATTTGAGACAACTTTGCGGAAATAATTCAAAGCTAAGTATCCCAATCAAGGGCCCAGTGTTCATCTGGGTTTCAAATCTTTCCTAGATTTCTGTATTCATACTTATATTACACCTATATATGCTTGTAAATATCGGAGGTCCCCAATACCATTATTCATCTCGCAGAATGATTCCTAACCCAAATTGAACATGTTATTAACCCTAACCATGCACTGTTCCCTCAATTTAACTTTACAAAGACCAGGGACAGAGTTGGTGTTATAATACAGGTAGGTAGGGAATCTTCCACCTGTTGAGAACCTCAAGTTCCATGCAGAAATAAACCCTGAAGAAGATGTAGGCAGCTATGAAAAACCTGAGAGAGCAACAGTAATCTTCCTTGGTAAAATACCTGGTCAGGATGAAGCGATGTGTCTGAATAAGCCTCTCTTTTCTTAAAGTAGAGAAGATGGACCAAACCAGGTCTGTGTGGAGAGCTGTTAACATGTGCCTATGGTTGATATACCATTCTATCTTGTGAATATGACACAGGAAGTAGGGGAAGCCTCTCTCTCGTGGGACCCTTGGAAGCAAATGTTAGGATAAAGTGGTTACCAAGGTAGTGACCTCATTCAGTTCCTGAAGGAAGTGACCTACCTCACTTCCTTGGTGATGGAACTCTCTGAACTTGGGATCCAGGAAGCCAGGCACTCAGAGCCAGTCCCAGTCCCAGTCCCAGTGGGTTCACTTGTTTGGATTTACCAAGGACAGAGTCAGTCTTTTTGGTACATACTGATGTGTGGATGGCTAAATGCCAGAAAAGCTCTGAAGAGGGGCCTTTCCTGAGAAAGCAGGTAGTGACTCACTGATTGATGCTGAAAACTTTACAGAGTTGGTAAAGGAGACCTGATCTGAGACAGGACAGTCCATTTCGAGGGAGCAGAGTAAGGCCCATCAGTCTGAGGACATTCTGGATAGTCACAGACCTACTTGGGGGAAGGAGGTGCCTTTGTGGGTGTGGGTGTGAATTTGTGTTTTTTTATCATGTTCTGAGAATAGGTAGGAAAGGCAGTATGTTTGGTTTGGAGTGGACTGTTTTTAGTAAGTCATTTGACTTGGCGAGTGTTTCTATGTTTGTGTATCCCACTTTTTCCGTGGTTGTAGATATTAGAAAAGTGAATGCATCAATGGATGTGTCCTGTCTAGTAGAAAGCATCTCAGCACACATCCTTCCCAATTTATGAATGGACTGTGGCTTGCCTTATATGGACAACACCTACTTCTTTCCTTAGTTCCTGTTTTCTTCCTGAATTCTGGCCACTCTCCAGAATAGGCTCATGCTTTTTTTGTCCAAGATATGGACCTCCGTCGAGTTCTGTGACATGGCCATGTACTGGATAGATGAAGGGAATTGGGAGCATCTCTGAAAACTCGGATATCAGTGTGACCAGTAAAGTCTCAGTAGAGAAACCCTGCTTTGTGCCTTTTGCTTACCTACTGTTCTGTTGACCTGAATGTCAGGAAGGTCTTTTCCTCAGGCCACCAGTTTGTGAAGCCTGAAGAAAAGTGCTTTCAATTGGAAATGAATGAGCATCACCTGTGGCTCTTTGCTTAATTGCTTTGGAAAGGGATGTGTCTGAATCATCCTTTCGGCTCTGAGAGAGGCTGTGGCTTTGATTTTCAGCACCTGATGGATCTAAAGAAAGATCCCATGTGTGCATCCAAAACCAAAATGGCAAAAAGATCAGTCATTGTGGATGAAGTCTCTTGCTTCCTCTGTTAGGTTCCTGACCTCCATCAAGTAAGTATAGGGATCCTTTGAGATAAATGAGTTCTTCAAAGCCCTGCAGCAGTGCTTGGGTTCTCACATGACTCCAAATCACATAAAGAATCTATACCTCACAGTCAGTAGGCTTCAAAATGAAGAAACAGAGCAGTATTACTGGCAGGCCTATTTGATCAATCCTGGTTTACAGGAAGGGTGTCCAGGAAACCCTGACTTTAGGAAAATGAGGGGCAAGGGAACTTATTTTGGACACTGTCTTGGGCTGCGCCCCTTATGGAAACCTCCAGCCAGAGGTTATGATGAATGTCTACATGGAAGAATATGAGGGCCATGTGGGAGTATTTTGGTTTTAATTGAACATATTGTTAACCCTAACCATACACTGTTCCCTCAATCTAAGTATTCAGAAAAGCAGGGACAGATTTGGTCTTACAATACAGGAATGCAGGGGATCTTCCACCTGCTGAAAACTTCAAAGTTCCATGCAGAAATGAACCCTGGAGAAGATGTAGGCAGCTATGAAGGATCTGAGAGAGCAAAAGGCATCTTCCATGTCAAACAGCCTGGTCAGGATGAAGGGTTGTGTCTGAATCAGATTCTCTCTTCTTAATGTAGAGGAGAGGCCTGTGTCGAGAGCTGTTCCCAGGTGACTATTGTTTCTTTACCATTCTAACTTGTGAAAGTGTCACAGGAAGTAGGGACATCCTCCATTTTATGAGACCTTAGGAAGCAAATGTTAGGACAAATTGGTTGCCAAGGCAGTGACCTCATTCAGTTACTAAAGGAAGTGACCTCACCTCACATCCTTGTTGATGGAACTCTCCAAATTTGGGTTCCAGGAATCTAGGCACCCAGGCCCAGTCCCAGCACCAGTTCCAGTGTTCTCACTTGTTTGGATTTTCCAAGGACAGAGTCAGTCTTTTGTGGTACCTACTTATGTGAGAATGGCCAAATTCCAGAAAAATTCTGAAGAGGGGCCCTTCCGGAGAAAACAGGTAGAGGCTCACTGCTGGCTCCTGACAACTTCACAGAGTTGACCAAGGAGTCCAGATCTGAGACAGGACAGACCATTTCTGGGGAACATAGTATGGCCCTCCAGTCAGAGGACACTCTGGATAGTTCCAGACCCACTTGGGGGAAGGAGGTGCCTTTGTGGTTGTGGGTGTGGGTTTGTGGTTTTTTCTTTTGTTCTGAGAATAGTTAGGAAAGGGGGTGTGTTTGGTTTGGAGTGGACTGTTTCTAGTTAGTCCTTTGACAAGGCGAGTGTTTTTAGGTCTGTGTATCCCACTGTTTTCGTGGTTGTAGACATTAGAAAAGATAATGCCTCAATGGTTGTATCCTCTCAAGGAGAAAACTTCCCAGCATTCATCCGGCACAATTTATGAATCGAGTGTGGCTTGCCTTATCAATGGGCAACACCAACTATCTTCCTACGTTCCTGTTTTCTTCCTGAATTCTGGCCACTCTCCAGAATAGGCTCATGATTTTGTGTCAAATATATGTACCACTTCCAAGCTCTGTGACATGGCCATGTACTGGTAGCTGAAGGGAATGGCAAGCATCTCAGAAAACTCAGATATCAGTGTAGCCAGTAAAGTCTCAGTGGAGAAACCCTGCTTTGGGCCTTTTGATTACCTATTGTTATGTTGCCCTGAATATCAGGAAAGTCTTTGTCTCAGGCCACCCCTTTGTGAAGCCTGAAGAAAACAGTTTTCACATGGAAATGAATGGGCATTACCTTTGAGTTTACAATAAAACCTTCACAGATTTGGCTCTCATTAAGTTAAAAATACTTTTAGATTGTATCTCAGTGTAAAAAGTAACATGGAACTGTACATATCTTATTGATAACAAGTCCAATTATAGAACACAAATGATATACATAAATCTCCAACACTCCAACATGTTTTTCTTTTAAGCCTAGAATTACCATACAACCTAAGAACACCAGCTTGATACAATGGTCTTTGCAAGCTTCTACCTTACAGACTTGTATACCTGGAAGATATGAACACATTAACACCACAATTACATTGATGTTTTTGTATTAAACAAGTTTAGATTTTAAAGAAATAACATGGCACAATTTTATAAAAACAGTACTTGTTTTACCAGCTGTTTAATTTTTTAAGATTACTTGCTCAAAACTTACACATATAACACACACCTTTTTTTATTATTTACTTAAACCCTTTTAATTACTTAATCATATAGACTCTCTTATCCAGAAACAAGTTTTTCCTCTATTATATCTATATCTAGAACCTTTTAGTTTCTCTTTTCCATCTACTAACCTCTTTCTGTTCACATTTCAATACAATGCTTTTCAATTTCTGAATTTAAGCAGATTATTTTATAGACATCTACATTTTATTAGGGCCTTTTTGAAAACCTAGAAAACTTATTGGCCTAATTTTAAAGACATCTTTATTTTTATCTGTTTACCCAATTTGAATTAAAACATATGAATCACGTGAATCAAAGACATTTGGATACATTTTTAAATTTTTCATGAGCGCTCCTCATCTGTCAATTGTCATATCCCTGCATGATATATGGACATACACACATACAGACATACCAACATACAACACGTAACACAAATGTAACACATAACACAATAGTAAAGGCCTTGTAGCTTTTTTCAGGTGAAATCTCCATTGCAATGCTGAAAACTCCAGAGTCGATCAAAAATAGAACTGATCAGAAAACATTAACCCATCAGCAGAATCAAGATCATGAGCTCAAAAAAAAAAAATTACAGAATCTAAGAAAAGCAAGAGTCCTAAAAATGATGACTGGCCAGTAATTAGTAAATACCATATTATATACTTTTTTGGTTAGGTCTAGTTTGAGTTCAGGTAAAAAGACACATTTACTCTTTTTATCTGTCTCCTGCTGAGTGCTGCAGGCTTCTTTTATTTGCATATCAAAGTAAGTCCTGGCTGAGGTCTGGAAAACTGGAAAGACTGGAATTCTGAGAAGAAACCTCACGCCTAAGGCATTTATCTATAAGTCATAATTTCCAGGTTTGGATGTTGAAAATTTTGATGCAAGTTTAAGATGTAATTCTCATAATTTTATTTCTTTAGATTTTTCTACACTAGAAAAACTTGCTCACACAAAACTGAAAATAGGATCATTTTTTGATAATATTAATGCCACCATCAGAAGAAGTTTCTATAGGATCATTAAGCCCCTTTCTTTGTTATGAAGTTTCTAATAGTATTAAGTTAAATTAAATTGGCTGAAAAATTTTTAAAAAGAACCACATGCTACCATGTGTATCCGAAATTAAGCTTTAAAAATTTCCAAGACTGTTGCTAATTAATGTCATTTCAATAAGCCAGACCAACGTTTTAATTTAGTACCATTTTTTAAAATCTTACACACTGATGGGAATAGATACCATATCATAATTTATTATATCTTCCCAAGTTAATGCACTGATATATCTAGTGAAATTTTTTCAGGCTGTCTAGTTCAAAATTAAAACTCTTTATTTTTTTTTTTACCCTAAGTATTTAAGTATCCTAGCATGAACTACCTGAAATCAAACTAAACAATTGTTTAAACCCAACTTTTAACTGTAAGATTGTGCAATGCTTTAGAAACCCATTTAGATACCAGATGGTTAAAATAAAAAAATCATTTCTAGATACACATTCACCCTAGATCATCCCCAAGAAACAATCTATAATATCAACATATTAATGCATTCATTGTCCCTTTTGTTAAGTAAACAGAGGTGGAGAAATCCTTAAAGTGCACGTAAGGAATAAGGGAGTTCCCCACAGCAAAATGGATCTGGCAGCTGCTGGGAGTCCCTTAGCCTCACCATTTACTTACAGGATTAGTTCCTCTGGTTTGCTTTGACCCCAGGCACCAGGCATATTCTATGTCTCCCAACTTTGCAGTAGTCAGCTCCCAAAAATTTCATTCTCTGCTTCAGTTGTTTTGAGTGCTAGGCTTCCCCAAGAAGGCAGAGTGGGGTTTATTTAAAGTCCCCTCTGGGGTGTCAAAATTTATGACTGAAGGCTTGGTTCCCATCCCAAATCCAATTAATGCCAATTTAATAATGATTACAGGGTTTTGAGAAAAGTTTAAGCGAGATATCAAAGTTCTTAGACCCCAGACATTTCCCTCTGCAGTGGGCATGCTCAATCCAACTACGGGAAGAAAAGAAATCACTGCTTCCGTAATCTTGCTTAACAAAGGGGAGTAAAGTTTATCAAAGTTCTTTGAAGCACAGCTAAGAGAGGTGAAAAGGTGAGAACAGAAAAACTGGCGGTTCTATTGACTTTTGGTCCCTCACAGGAGAAGCATTAGTTTAAAATTTAGCTAAAGTAACTTCCACATATGTAATGCAGGTTGGAACTCGGGACTCTGCATCGGACCAAACAATGCCATCACATTTAACAGAAGCACAGATAAAATGACACACAAAGACCATCATGCAGCTCCCGTTTGTTCACAACCCCAAGATCTACAATCTTGTGACTCAGAGAGAATGGAGGGAAGAGGGGGAGGAGTAGAAGGTTTGAGTGATAGGATCCTGGGTGAAGGGGTCGGATTGGAGGCAGGGACCAGGAATGGCTTCAAGGACAGAGGCATGGAATGGCTTTGTCCCATAATGAGAGTTTCTCAAACAGAGACAAGGACAATACAAACGTGACACAAACATGTACACACAGTTAACATTTAACACGAGTTCAGAAGTAAAGATTAGAACCTAGTAACTGGCAAAACCTGATGGGTTAGACCACAAAGACAGACAGTGAATTCAACCTGAGAGAAAAAAGTAGTCAGCAAGATATGATGGGTTGCCAGCAGAGTCACCTAATGTGGGCTCATTCGTCCCTCCTCACCTAATGAGAGCACATCCGTCACTCCCTGAGTCCTCCAAGGCATCCCTTGCAAGGACATGGCCTGTGGCTTTAGGACACGTTTGTCCACCACTGACAGGGGGAACTTACGTTCTCCACTGGAAGCCACTCTGCCAACCCAAAGCAAAAACGGAAAAATGGAACCTGAACAAAAAGCTCTGAGTGATCACAAGGAAAAATGAAAAGAAGCGCCTTACTTACCTCCAGAGGGGTCTGTTGGCGTGTCGTTGCCCTATGCTGTGTGATTCCCAGCCAACGCACCAAATGTAAGGGTCCGGTGAACGTCGGAGGAAGAGACCACCAAGAGAACGCGGCTCATGCAACAGAAAAAGGCGTTCATTGAGGATCCAATCCAGCATGCTGGGGCTACGTGCTCACTCAAGAAGGGAGAGCAGCCCAGAGCCCCGAGCAGGGGTTGAGCAGTGCTTAAGTACACTTTTTGGGGAGGGCGGGACTTTACATATATCACAGTCTCCTTTAAGAAATCAACATACACCGCAGAAAAATCAAACAACAATTCCTAAACATGATTAGTTCATTCATTGGCAGGAACAGGTCAGGCGGGAGTGATAGGTGAGTTCTAAAGCGAGGTACACATTCAAACAGATTGGTTTAGGCCTTGCGATGCCTATGTGCCAGGCCACACAGGGTCCTAGGTTATTAAACAACCAGGCGGTCAGGGGGAATATTTACTGGGCAGTCCGGAATTGTACTACAAGCTACAGGAATTTCAGGTTTTGCATGTAGCATAGGAACTTAACAATACCTGGTCCTTTACATTTTAACTCAGGTCTTGCAGCTTAGAAACTTTACAAAACCCGGTCTTTTACACTTCAACTTTTACACTTTAATTTCAATTTATTTTACCCTTTCAGATCACTCCTGGTGCACAAGAAGGGTGTCCAAGCCACCCTGAATTTAGGCAAATGAGTGGAAAGGGAGCTTATTTGGGACACTGTCTTGGGCTGTGCCCCTCATGGAAACCTCCAGCCAGATGTTATGATGAGTGCCTTTATAGAAGAAGAGGAGAGCCATGTGAGAGTGTTTTGGTATTAATTGTGGTCATTTGTGTGACGGTTGGAAGAGATGACTGGGTCCACCTGGGCTTGAATTCTTGTGTGATTCCCCTTAGAGACTGACTTCTGGAACTGAACTCAAAGAAGTATTGCCATGAATTGTGGTGATATTTTAAGAGGTCAAGCATGAGAGTCGCCCTTGGAAACTAAGATCAAGGCCGAGGGTGGCTTTCCACAGAGCACTGGGAATTTCAGCAAAGATATCCCATGATTTTATTCTTAAAGACTTGGTAGCCATAGTTGAGAGTCAAAACACACATGGACCTCACATTGTAGACCTCAATGGGCCTGGCTATATCTAACCTTTTGGCCACTCTTTGGGAAGCCTTGCCTATGAGAGTTCTCCAGAGTTTCATTGAAATGAGCTTCCTCAACATTTAATGGTTCTTGAAACCCACAGTGTATACAAACACAATAGAAATACAAGCAGTTCAGAAGAGGCATGGTGTATAGTTGGACTTGCCTTTTGCATTATGTAGGGTAGGTGTTATAAATCTAGTTAATTTTTAATTGAAATAGTTCTCCTTGTGTTTTTAAAGTTAATAAATATGTGAATTCCTGTATCCTTTTCTCTGTAGCCTATTCATCACATGTATTTTTATATAAACATATTGAATCCTACAAGGTATCACATACATTCTTGTGAGGTGGCTGACATGGCAGATACAAATTATGACAAGAGATCACTCCTCCTAAACGCTATTGGATCATAAAATTCAGCCTAAGGGTAACCTTTCTAGTTGAGCAACATTATTCATAAATCCATGTTCAGTAAAATTAATATTTTTGGATCTGTGGACGATATATATTTCATCATGAATTTCAATTGGCATATATATTGCCACTTTATAATGTCTGTGTGTGTTTTGCTCTTTGCTTAATTGCTTTGGAAAGAGATGTGTCTGAATCAGCCTCTTGGCCCTGTGTGAGGCTGTGGCTTAGATTCTCAGCACCTGATGGATCTAAAGAAAGATCCCATGGGTGCATCCAAAACCAAAATGGCCAAAAGAGCAGTTATTGTGGATGAAGACTCTCACCTTCCTCTCTAATGGCCCTGACATCCATCAAGTGAAAATAGGGATCCTTTGGGTCAAATGAGTTCTTTAAAGCCCTGCAGAGTTTAGCCCATAGGTGCTTGGGTTTTCACATAAATCCAATTTACATAAAGAATCTAAACCCCACAGTCATTTGGCCTCAAATTGAAGAAGATAAGGGGCATGTGGGAGCATTTTGTTTTGAATTGTGGTAATTTGTTTGGCGCTTGGAACAGATGACTGGGTCCACCTGGGCTTGAACTCTGGTATGATTCTCCTTAGAGATGGAATTCTGGAAGTGACATCAGAGAAGTATTGTCATGAATTGTGTTTGGATTTTACTAGGCCATGCAACCTAGATCTCAGGTATTAATTGTGGTGCAGGGAGATCTAGGTGCAGGGTGGCTTTGCCCAGAGCACTGGGAATCTCAGCCTGGATATCACATGATTTTATTCTGAAATTCTTTAAAGCCACAGTTGAGAGTCAAAACACACATGGACCTCACATTGTAGACCTCAATGGGCCTGACTTCATGTGACCTTTTGGCCACTCTTTGGGAAGACTTGCCTGTGAGTGTTCTCAAGATCTTTCATTGAAATGAGCTTCTTCAACATTTAATGGTTCCTGAATGAATTGAAACCCACAGAGCCTCTAACTTTATCCTCAAAAAATGGCTTGATAAATACCATGAAACTTTTGAAATTCCCATGACCAGGTGGCACTGGAAAACTTTTGGATGTCCTGTTGCTGATCATGAGTGTATCTCACAGTGCCTTGACTGACTGGGTTTCATGAAAATTGTGTAGAACAGTGATGACAGTATGTTGGAGCCTGTTCATTAGTGGGCCTAGAGCAGTGGTGTGAAGGTGTGTGATAAAACATGTGTGTTGGGGCATGTGGATCTGCCATTGGCTTCCAATTGCCTTGTGACTGACAGGGTACAGCCAGCAGACCCTTATATGTAAAGGCATCTTGTTATATGGATAGGTTTCTGGGCAATGTTCAGAATCAGGTTGCTATGGACAAAGGGGCAACCTATGTGGGACAGAATCCTGGTTGGTGCATTCTCATGCAGACTGTGTCCCTCCACACGTGACAGAACTCCCTCCAGCACTGTGTCCCAGTTGAACTCCTTGTATTTCATGAAGCAAATACCAAACTCCCAGTGCACCAAGGAGTAACACCACGAAAATTGGAGCATGACCAAATGGCTTCACAGTCAACCCGGGGAGACACTTACACCCCAGTGGCCATAGTTTAACTACAAAAAGAGTATTCAGCACTGCTGCCTCATTTTCATTGGAAAATTAGAAACAATGTCCTTCAGGTCACATATTTGCACACCCAGATTTGATGGTCACACAACAAAGGAAGCTAAAGCTCGTGAGAACAACATGTATTTTAAGAGCCCAACCTCAGAGAGTTTCTCAAGAAGTCTTTACACAAGCAGAGCTCAATGTTTGTGGAGTGTTTACCCTGTCCCTTACTTTTGGAAACTCCTCTACCACCTACAAGTTTGTGAACTCCTGAGCATTTTTTATTTCTGATATGTATTTACAGATTTTCTAACTTTTCTCCTCTAATTGTATCTTACTTGGAACTAAGGTAATGTCAAGGCAATCTTCTGGATGAGAGTGTGAACATTTTTGTGTAGCACATATTTGCATACCAATTAGAGTCATTTTCCATATTTCCATTCGAAATACTGAATCCTTGACACTAACGCATACCCTAATAGACTCTGACTACTACTCCTAATATGATGGAGAAAAATAACACAAACAGAATAGGAATACAAGCAGTTCAGAGGAATCATAGTGTATAGTTGGACTTGTTTTTTGCATGATTAATTGTAGGTGTTATAAATCTAGTCAATTTTTAATTGAAATAGTTCTCCATGTGTTTTTAATGTTAACAAATATGTGAATACCTATCTCCCTTTCTCTGTAGCCTATTCAGCACATGTATTTTTAAATGCACATATAGAACACTACCTGGTATCACACCTACATTTTGTGAGGTGGCTAATTTGGCAAATACAATTTGTGAGAAGTGATCACTCCTGTTAAACTCTGTTGGAACTGAAAATTTAACCTAGGGGTGTGTTTCCTAGAAGAACAACATTATACATAAATACATGTTCTAAAAGAAATAATTTTGCATCTGTGGAGGATATACATTTCATGATAAATTTGATTGCTAATTTATTGTCTGTGTGTGTTTTTTTGTATATATATATATACACTCTCCAGATTTTTCAAAATATGAAATATATGTGTCTTATATACACTCCCTAAATTCATTCATGTTCATGTATATGGATTTATAATCAACTTTTCACAAGATCATTCTCAGAAATATTCATCCACCTGAAATACATATTGTTTCCAGTACTGAAAACTAACTTCAGTTAATGTTGCATACAAATACTAATACTTCTACAGTAACTGACCCAGTTTAACATCAATGCAAGTACATTCCTATGTGACATGATGTGTATTTTGAAATTCATTTTAATTCAACACTGGTACATTACTATTTCTTCAATTTATGCACATCATAGGATATATATTTCATCCACAAGTTAGCAAACTTATAGGCATTTGTTTCACTTTCAATCACTTCCTGCTTCAGAACACATGGATTCTTCCAGGTTTCTTGACTGGTCTTATAATGAGACTTCTTTCGAAATATATTATTTTTGATTTCTTTTATCACTTTTGAAGCAAAACTGACACTTACTTCATGATAAACCATAACTATAATATCACCATTAGATGTATAACTGGTTGGAATGAATGATTTTATAACAATATAGTATTTTTTATATATTCTCTTATATCAGTTTATTCCATTATTTAAAGTGGAACCAGTTATATTATTTATTCACTATATTGTCTATTCATGCATTATCTCTATATTCATAGACACAGGGTACACCTCTTAGTACCCCCAATACTAATTTATTAGTCTTCTAAATATTGCTCCCAGAAATGGTGGAAGAAATACTCATGTCACCTGATCTACATATGCATGTTATCATAGTAATATTCTGGACACAAAATGCAAAAGTCACACGTATGATTGTACCAAAGCCTAAATGGAAACTGAACATGGATTACTAAAAACATCCATATCCAGGTTGCCTAATGCTCTCAAATGTCAATCCTATTGGTGACCACATTTTTGTTTCTTCCTAAGATTATATATTCAACCTCAAAACTGTTGGAAATGTCTAGTTTTTTCACTCACTTTATACTTTGCCTGATTTCCTAATGTCTCTATTGATATCTACTTTCCTACATATTTTTTCCAGTTCAACATTGTGACTGACCCTTCACATGTGCTGACATTGACATTCACTCTCTAACCGAAAGCCTATTGCTAATGAACTTTGGTCCAAATCCTATACTCTATCTTCTTCCGAAACATACTGACTATCTTCCTGATCCTATCGACTATCCCTTTTTGAGTGGATGTACTCTACTACATTCAATCATCTGAGGTACAAGGTCCTATGCCATTGTATATCGATTTTTCTGAAACATGTATGCAGAACATAATTCAAAGCTACGTGTCCCAATCTATTGCCAAATGCACTTCTGAGCTTCAAATCTTACCTAGATTTCTGTTTTCATATTTATATTTAACCACTATATTTCTATATATTGCAGGTTCCCAATAACCTTATTCATCCCGCAGAATGATTCCTAACCCAAATCGAACGTGTTATTAACCCTAACCATACACTGTTGCCTCAATCTAACATTACAAAAGAGCAGGGACAGGGCTATTCTTTCAATTAGGGATGTAGGTAATCTTCCAACTGCTGAGAACCTCAAAGTTCGATGCAGAAATGATCCCTGGAGAAGATGTAGGCAGCTATGAAGGACCTGCATGAGCAAAAGCCATCTTCCATGGCAAACAACCTGGACAGGATGAAGGGATGTGTATGCATCAGACTCTCTCTTCTTAATGTAGAGAAGATGAACCTAACCAGGCCTGCGTGTAGAGCTGTTCCATGGTGTCTATTTTGATATACCATTCTAACTAGTCAAATTGTCACAGGAAGTAGGGGCACCCTCCAACTCATGGAACCATTGGAAGCAAGTGTTAGGACAAAGTTGTTGCCAAGGCAGTGACCTCATTCAGTTGCAAAGAAAGTGACATACCTCATTTCCTTGGTGATGGAACTCTCTGAAATTGGGATGAAAGAAGCCAGGCACCAAGAGCCAGTCCCAGTCCCAGTCCCAGTGGGCTCACTTGTTTGGATTTACCAAGTACAGAGTCAGACCTTCTTGGTACCTACTGATGTGAGGATGGCCAAATGCCAGTAGAGCACTGAAGAGGGGCCTTTCTTGAGACAGCAGGTTGTGGCTAACAGCAGGCTCCTCGCAGAATAACAGAGTTGGCCAAGGAGACAAGATGTGAGACCAGACAGGCCATTTCGAGTGGAACATAGTATGGCCCACCAGTCAGAGGACACTCCAGATAGTTAAAGACCTATTTTTGGGAAGGAGGTGCCTTTTTGGTTGTGGGTGTGAGTTTGCGGTTTTGTTTCATGTTCTGAGAATAGGTAGGAAAGGTGGTCGGTTTGGTTTGGAGTCGACTGTTTCTAGTAAGTCTATAGACAAGGCGAGTGTTTCTATGTCTGTGTAGCCACTGTGTCCGTGGTTTTAGACATTAGAAACGAGAATGCATCAATGGAGGTGTCCTGTCTAGTAGAAAGATTCACAGCATTCATCCTGCACAATTGATTAGTGGACTGTTGCTTGCCTTATGGATGGGAAACACCTACTAACTTCCTAAGTTGCTGTTTTCTTCCTGAATTCTGGCCACTCTCCAGAATAGTATCATGGTTTATTGTCCAAGATATGTACCACCTCCAAACTCTGTGACATGGCCATGTCCTTGATAGCTGAAGGGAATGGGAACATCTCAGAAAACTCAGATATCAGTGTGACCAGTAAAGTCTCAGTGGAGAAACCCTGCTTGGCTCCATTTGCTTATCTATGTTTCTGTTGCCTTGAATGTCAGGAAGGTCTTTGCCTCAGGCCACCCCTTTGTGAAGCGTGAAGAAACAGTTTTCAAATGGAAATGAATGGGCATCACCTGTGGCTCTTTGCTTAATTGCTCTGGAAAGGGATGTGTCTTAGTCAGACACTAGGCCCTGTTTGAGGCTGTGGCTAAGATTCTCAGCTCCTGATAGATCTAAAGAAGATCCCATGTGTGCATCCAAAACCAAAATGGCAAAAAATCTCTCATTGTGGATGAAGTCTCTTGCCTTCTTCTGTTTGGTTCCTGACCTCCATCAAGTGAGAATAGGGATCCTTTGGATCAAATGAGTTCTTCAAAGTCCTGCAGAACTGCTTGGGTTGTCTCATGATGCCAAATCACATAAAGAATCTATACCTGACAGTAAGTAGGCCTCAAATTGGAGAAGCAGAGCAGTATTTATGGCAGGCCTAGAGCAGTTGTGTGCAGGTGTGTGACAATACATCTGTGGTGGGGTCATGTGGATCTTACATTGGCTTCCAAATGGCTTGTGTCTGACATGGTGCAGCCAGCAGAACTTTGTATGTAAAGGCATCATGTTACATGGAGAGTTTTCAGGGCAATGTTCAGAATCAAGTTCCTATGGTAAAGGGGGCAAGCAATGGGGGATAGAAGCCTGGTTGGTGCATTCTCCTGCAGACCCTGACACACCATACGTTACAGGACTCCCTCCAGCATTGTGTCCCAGTTTAACTCCTTGTATGTCATGAACCAAATACAAAACACCCACTGCAGCAGCAAGAAACACCACGAAAAGTGGAGGATGACCAAATGATTTCAAAGTCCAGACGGGGAGACACTTATCCCCCATTGGCCACAGTTTAGTTACAAAGAGTGAATTCAGCACTGCTGCCTCATGTTCATTGGACAATAAGAATTCATGTCCTCCAGGTCACAAAAATGCAGACCCAAGTTTGATGGTCTCACTACAAAGGAAGCTAAAGCTTCTGAAAACAACATATATTTCAAGTACCCAACCTCATTGTCAGTATCTCCAGAAGTGTTTAGGCCAGCAGAGATCCATGTTTGTGGAGTTTTACCCTGTCCCTAAGGTTTGGAAACGTCTCTTCCACCTCAAAGGTTGTGAACTACTGAGCATTTTCCATTCTACGTATGTATTCACAGATTTTCTAACTCTTCTCCTCTAATTGTTTCTTACATGGGGCGTGGTTATTTCAAGCCATTGTTCTGAATGAGAGTGGGAATTTTTTTGTGTGTAGCACGTATTTGCATACACATTGGATTCATTTTCCAATTTTCCATTCGAAACACTGAATCCCTGACATGAACCCATACCCTACTAGACTCTGACTACTAATTCTAATATGATGCAGAAAAGTAACACAAACAGAATTGAAATACAAGCAGTTCAGAGGAGGCATGGTGTATAATTGATCTTGCCTTTTGCATGATAAATGTCAGGTGTTATAAATCCAGTCTATTTTTAATTGAAATAGATCTCCATGTGTTTTTAAAGTTAACAAATATGTGAATTCCTGTCTCCCTTTGTCTGTAGCCTATTCAGCACATGTATTTTTATATGCACATATCAAATCCTACCTGGTGTCACACCTACATTCTTGTGAGGTGACTGACTTGGGAGATACAATTTGTGAGAAGACATCACTCCTCCTAAACGCTGTTGGAACTGATAATTCAAATAATGGGTGAGCTTCCTAGTTGAAAAATATTATACATAAATCCCTGTTAAGAAAATTGAATATTTTTGGATCTGTGATTGATGTATATTTCATAGTGAATTTAGATTTGCATATATGTTGCTACATTTTAATATCTGTATGTGTCTGTGTGTGTATACACACACACAAACACACACACACACTCTCTCTCCAGATTTTTCAAAATATGAAATATATGTATCTTATTTACACTCCCTAAATTCATTTATGTTCAAGTATGTGGATTTATAATCAACTTTTCACAAGATTTTTCTCAGAAATATTTATCCACCTGAAATACATATTTGTTTCCTAGTACTGAAAGCTAACTTCAGTGAATGGTACATACAAATCCTGTTGATAGCCACAGCCAAGGGTCTCCAGTAAATACCATATGTACTACTGCACAACCTACAGGCATGGTCCCTAAGCCACATGCTTGTTGTTTAAACAGAGAGGGGGAGATTTTGAGAGCCACAGCCAAAGGGGCCCCAGGAAACCTCCAGCTGCCAGCAAACTTCCAGCTGCCGGCTGATGATTGGCTCCACAGCGGCCCCAGCAACATCTAGCTGATTGGCTCCTCTGCGGTGATGCTCATTGCAGATGCTCATTGAGCTGTTTCCCCGCCCTTTCAGACTGCCAGTGGGTGATTGGCTGACAGGGGCCCCAGCAACATCTAGCTGATTGGCTCCTCTGTGGTGATGCTCAATGGGATGTTTCCCTGCCCTTTCAGACAACGGAGCTGCTCATTGGTGGACTTTTTTGTCTCCGCCCATGTGACCCAGCCAATCGGCCTCAAAAGGAGGAGGCTTGTGGTTGAGGGAGAGGCTTGTGGGAAGACTGTGGTGGCAGTTGGGCTCTGAGGGTTTTTCCTGAGAAGCTGTTTTGTTTGGCTTGTGTGGTTCTAAAAATAAAGTTTGTTTCTTTTGACAATTGGCTCCTGAATTGTGCCCAGCCAGACTGATGATAATCATGTAAAATGTTGATTTTAAATCGCATACATGAACTTGAATGAATTTAGGGAGTGTATAATAAGACACATATATTTCATATTTTGGAAAATCTGGAAAATCTGGTATATATATATATATATATATATATATACACACACACACAACAATAAAATGTAACAATATATATGCCAATCGAAATTTATCATGAAATATATATCATCCACATATCTAAAAATATTCATTTTACTGAACATGGATTTATGAATGATGTTGTTCACTAGGAAGCTCACCCATAGTTTGAATTTTCAGTTCCATCAGTATTTAGGGGAAGTGATCTATTCTCATAATTTGTATATTCCAAAGTTAGTGAGATCACAAGAATTTACGTGTGTTACCAGGTAGGAGTCTATATATGCATAAAAATATACATGTTCTAAAGAGGCTAAAGAGCAAAGGAGACAGGAATTTACATATGTGTTAACTTTGAAAACTCATGGAGAAATATTACAATGAAAAGTTGACTAGATTTATAACACATATCCTTGATAAAGGAGAAGGAAAATCCAAGTATACACCATGCCTCCTACAAAAGGCCTGTATTTCTATTCTGTTAGGTTTCTTTTTCTCCATCATTTTAGGATAGTAGTCAGAGTCTAGTAGGGTATGGGTTAGTGTCAGAAATTCAGTATTGCAAATGGAAAATAGGATAATGTATCCAATGTGTATGCAAATATGTGCTACACAATAATCTTCCCACTCTCACCTAGAACAATGCCTTGACATTACCTTTGCCCCAAGTGAGACACAATTAGAGAAGAAGAGTTAGAAAATCTGTGAATACATATCTGGAATGGAAAATTCTCAGGAGTTCTCAACCTGGGAGCAGGTAGAGGAGTTTCCAGAAGTAAGGGATTGGGTAAACACTCCACAACCATGGAGCTCTGCTGGAAAAAAGACTTCTGGAGAATCTGCCTCTGAGGTGTGGCACTTGAAATATATATTGTTGTCAGGAGCTTTGTCTTCATTTGTAGTGAAACCATCAAAGCTGGGTCTGAATCTATGTGACCTGGAGAACATGGTTTCTTATTTTCCAATGAACCTGAGGCAGCAGTGCTGAATTCTCTCTTTGTAGGTAAACAGAGGCCAGTGGGCCAAAGTGTCTAACCATGTGGACTGTGAAGCCATTTAGTCATCCTCCAATTTTCATGGTGTTTCTTGGTGCTGAACTGGGAGTTTGGTATTTGCTTCAAAAAATACAAGGAGTTCAACTGGGACACAGTGTTGGAGGGAGTTCTGTGACATGTGCTGGGTCAGAGTCTCCAGGAGAACGCACTAACCCGGCTTCTATCCCACATAGCTTGCCCCCTTGACCATAGCAACCTGATTCTGAACATTTCCCTGAAACCTCTCCATATAACAAGATGCCTTTGCATATAAGGGTCTGCTGGGTGCACCATGTTAGCTAAAAGCCATTTGGAAGTCAATGGCAGATCCACATGGCACCACCATAAATATTTTATCACACACCTGCACACCACAACTCTGGGCCAACTACTCCGCAGTCTCCATCTAACCGGCATCTCTGTTCTACACCACTTTCATTATACCCAATCAATCAAGGCACTGTCTGGTACACTAATGATCAGCAACAGGACATCAAAGGTTCTCCAGTGCCACCTCATCATGCGAATTTCAAAAATTTCATGGTATTTATCTAGCCATTTTACAAGGATGAAGTTGGAGGCATTGTGGGTTTCAATTCTTTCAGGAATCATTCAATGTTGAGGAAGCTCATTTCAATGAAATTTCTGGAGAACTCTCACAGGCAAGGCTTTCCAAAGAGTGGCCAAATAGTCACATGAAGCCAGGCCAATTGAGGTCTACAATGTGAGGTCCATGTGTGTTTTGACTCTCAACTATGTCTGGCAAGTATTTCAAAATAATATCATATGATATTCTGTCTGAGATTCCCAGTGCTCTGTGGAAAGCCACCCCGGGCCTAGATCTCAGTTTCAACAGGCGACTCTCATGGGTGGCCGCCTAAAATCCCAACACAAATCATGGCAATACTTCTCTGAGGTCAGTTCCAGAACTCAGTCTCTAAGAGGAATCACACCAGAGTTCAAGCCCTGGTGGACCCAGTCATCTTTTCCGACTGCCACATAAATGACCACAATGAAAACCAAAACACTCCCAAATGGCCCTCATCTTCTTCCATATAGACACTCATCATAACCTCTGGCTTGACGTTTCCTTGAGGGGCACAGCCCAAGAAAGTGTCCAAAATAATCTCCCTTTCCTCTCATTTGCCTAAAGTCAGGGTGGCCTGGACACCCATTCTGTGAACCATGAGTGATCAAATAACCCTGACTTTAATACTGCTCTGCTTCTCCAATTTGAGGCCTACTGTCTGTGGAGTATAGATTCTTGATGTGAATTGGAGTAATGAAAAAACCCAATAAGCCATTGGCTACACTCTGCAGGGTTTTGAAGAACTCATTTGACCCAATAAATCCCTATTCTCATTTTATGGAGGTCAGGAACCTTACAGAGGAAAGTGAGAGACTTCATCCTCAATGACTGCTTTTTGGGCCATTTTGGTTTTTGATGTGCCTTCTGGAATGTTACATATTTTTTTTTTGGTTTTAGTGCCTTCTGGAATATTACATAATTTTTTTCTTTAGACATTATTGCCAGAGTTCCTATCTTCATCCCAGTGCAGGTGAAATCAAAGATAATACCAATCTACAGCTTCTGCAATAGCCATACCTGTACTGCTTGCAGAACTTGCCTGGACACATTGTGAACTCACCTAAATGCATTGTGAACTATCTGTTGGTGCAGCGACTTGTGGTGGTGTTGGGGTATATTTGCTGATGATGTCATCGGTGGTACAATTTTTCCAAAAGGAGCCATCAATTGGCTTGGTGTATCTTCATCCCTTCTGCGTGTCATGATCGTCCAGCTAAAATTTGGGGGGCCAACTGAGGTGAGGCAAAGAACCTCACCCACCCCCGCTGGTACAAAGACCTCTCCACAGGTGTGGCTCTATACTGGACGGGTAGTCAGTGACGAATAAGATCCAATTGCAATGGTACCAACTTAACGGGTAAAGACCATATGTACTATTGGACAACCTAAGGCAGGCACGGTCCCTAAGCCACATGCGTGTTGTTTAAACATAGAGGCGAAGATGTTGAGAGCCACAGCCGAAGGGGGCCCAGCAAAATTCCTGCTGCCAGCAAACTTCCAGCTGCCGGCTGATGATTGGCTCACAGCGGCCCCAGCAACACCTAGCTGATTGGCTCCTCTGCGGTGATGCTCAATGGGCTGTTTCCCTGCCCTTTCAGACCACAAAACTGCTCATTGGGGGACTTTTTTTGACTCCACCCACATGACCCAGCCAATCGCCCTCAAGAGCAGGAGTATTGTGGGAGGCGGAGAGAGGCTCCTGTGGGAGGGAGAGGTTTTGGGAAGCCAGTGGTGGCAGTTGGCCTCTGAAGGTTTTTCCTGAGAGACTGTTTTGTTTGGCATGTGTGGTTCTAAAAATAAAGTTAGTTTCTTTTGACAAGTGGCTGCTGATTGTGCCCAGCAAGACTGCGGCATTATCCTAATATTTCTACAATAACTGACCCAGTTTAACATCAATGCAAGTAGATTCCTGTGGGAGAGGACATGATGTGTATTTTGACGTTCATTTTTATGTAACAGTGGTACATTACTATTTCTTCAGTTTACGCACATCATAGTATATATATTTGATCCACAAGTTCACAAATTTATAGGCATTTGTTTCACTTTCAATCACTTTCTGCTTCAAAACACATGTATTCCTCCAGGTTTCTTGACTGGTCTTTTCATGAGACTTCTTTCCAAACACATTATTTTCGATTTCCATAATCACTTTTGAAGCAAAACTCACACATTCTTCATGAAAAACCATAATGCTGATATAACCATTATATATATTACTGGTTGGAATGAAGGATTGTATATCAATGTAAGATTTTCTGTATATTTTCAGATATCAATTCAATCCATTATTTAAAGTTAGAACCAGTTATAATATTTCTTTACAGTATGGTCTATTCATGCATTATCTCTATAATTATAGACACAGTGTACACCATTTTTACCTCCAAAAATAATTGATACGTCTTCAAAATATTGCTCCAAGAAATGGTGGAAGAAATACTCATGTCACCTGATCTACATATACATTTTACCACAGTAATATTCTGCACACAGAAAGAAGAGGTCAAACTTATGTTTGTATCAAAGCCTAAATGAAAAGTGAGCATGGATTACGGAAAACATCAATGTCCATATTGCCTAATGCTCTCAAAAGTTCATCCTATTGGTGACAACATGTTTGTTTCTTCCTAAGATTATATATTCAAACTCAACCCTGTTGAAAATGTATAATTCTATCACTCACTTTATACTTTGCCTGATATCCTAATGTCAATTGATATCTGCATTCCTACTTTTTTCCCCAGTTCATCCTTTTGACAGACTCTCCACATGTGCTGACAATTACATTCACTCTCTATCCGAAACCCTATTGCTAAAGATCTTTTCATCCAAATCTTATACTCACTCTTCTTTCAAAACCTACCAACAATCTTACTAATCCTACAAATTATTTCTTTTTGACTGGATGTTCTCTTCAACATTCAATCAACCAAGGTACAAGGAATTATGCCATTGTATATTGATTTATCTGAGACATCTGTGCAGAATATAATTCAAAGCTAAGAATCCCAGCCAAGGGTCCAATGCAATTCTGGGCTTCAAATATTACCTAGATGTCTGTTTTCATACTTATATTTCACTTATATTCTTATAAATATCGCACGTTCCCAATACCATAATTCATCCCGCAGAATGATTCCTAACCCAAATGGAACATGTTATTAACCCTGACCATACACTGTTCTCTCAATCTAACTTTACTGAAGAGCAGGGACAGAGTTGGTCTTTCAATACAGAAATTAGGGGATCTTCCACTTGCTGAGAACCTCCAAGGTCATTAAAGAATTGATCCCTGGATTAAATGTAGGCAGCTATGAATGACGTCAGAGAGCAAAAGTCATCTTCCATGACAAACAACCTGGTTAGCATGAAGGGATGTGTCTGAATCAACATTTCTTTTCTTAATGTATAGAAGATGGACCAAACCAGGCCTATCTGGAGAGCTTTTTTTGGGTGCCTATGGTTGATATACCATGCAAACTTGTGAAAGTTTCACTGGAAGAAGGGGCAGCCTCCAACTCATTGGACTTTGGAAGCAACTGTTAGGACAAATTGGTTGACAAGGCAGAAACCTAATTCAGTTCCTGAAGGAAGTGACCTACGTCACTTCCTTGGTGAAGGAATTCTCTGAACTTGGGATCCATGAAGACAGGTATCCAGAGCCAGTCCCAGTCCCAGTCCCAGTGGGCTCACTTGTTCAGTTTTACCAAGGACAGGGTCAGTCTTTCTTGGTACCTACCTATGTGAGGATGGCCAAAGGCCAGAAGAGCTCTGAAGAGGGACCTTTTCTGAGAAAGCAGGTAGTGGCTCACCGCTGGCTCCTGACAACTTCACAAAGTTGGCCAAAGAGACCAGATCTGAGTCAGGACAGGACATTTCGGGAGAACATTTTATGGCCCACCAGTCAGAGGACACTCTGGATAGTCACAGACCTACTTGGGGGAAGGAGGTGCCTTTGTGGGAGTGGTTGTGGTTTTGTGGTTTTGTCACATGTTCTGAAAATAGGTAGGAAATGTGGTTTGTTTGGTTTAGATTGGACTGTTTCTAGTAAGTCGTTTGACATGTAAGTGTTTCTATGTCTGTGTATCCCACTGTGTCTGTGGTTGTAGACATTAGAAAAGAGAATGAATTAATTGATGTGTCCTGTCTAGTAGAAAGCTTCCCAGCATTCATGCTGCCCAATTGATTAATGGACTGCGGCTTGCCTTCTGGATGGGCAAAACCTTCTATCTTCCTAAGATCCTGTTTTCTTCCTGAATTCTGGCCACTCTCCAGAATAGGCTCATGGTTTTGTGTCCAAGATATATACCACCTCCAAGCTCTGTGACATGGCCATGTACTTGATAGCTGAAGTGAATGGGGAGCATCTCAGAAAACTCAGATATCAGTGTGACCAGGAAAGTCTCAGTGGAGAAACCCTGCTTTGTGTCTTTTGCTTACCTGTTCTTCTGTTGCCCTAAATGTCAGGAAGGTCTTTGCCTCTGGCCACCCCTTTGTGAAGCCTGAAGAAAACAGTTTTCAAATGAAAATGAATGGGCATCACCTGTGGCTCTTTGCTTAATTGCTTTGTAAAAGGATGTGTCTGAATCAGCCTCTTGGTTCTGTGTGAGGTTGTGGCTTAGATTCTGAGCACCTGATGCATCAAAAGATAGATTCCATGTGTGCATTCAAAACAGAAATGGCAAATGAGTCTCTTGCCTTCCTCTATTAGATTCCTGACCTTCATCAAGTAAGAATCAGGATCCTTTAGTTCAAAAGAGTTCTTTGAACCCCTGCAGAAGTGCTTGGGTTTTCTGATGACTCCAAATCACATAAAGAATCTATACCTGACAGTCAGTAGGCATCAAATTGGAAAAGCAGAACAGTATTAACGCCATGCCTATTTGATCAGTTCTGGTTCACAGGAAGGGTGTGTAGGCCACCCTGACTTTCGGCAAATGAGGGGAAAGGGAGCTTATTTTGGACAGTGTCTTGGTCTGCGCCCCTCATGGAAACTTCTAGCCAGAGGTTATGATTAGTGTCTATATGGAAGAACATGAGGGCCATGTGAGAGTGTTTTGGTTTTCATTGTTGTCATTTGTGTGGCGGTGGGAAAAGATGACTGCGTCCACCTGTGTTTCAACTCTTGTGGGATTCCCCATGGAGACTGAGTTCTGAAACTGACCTTAGAGAAGTATTGCCATGAATTGTGTTGGAATTTTCGGAGGCCACGCATGAGAGTCACCCTTGGAAACTGAGATCTAGGCCCAGGGTGGCTTTCCACAGAGCACTGGGAATCTCAGCGAGGATATCACTTGATTATATTCTGAAAGACTTGGCAGCAATAGTTGAGAGTCAAAACACCCATGGACCTCACATTGTAGACCTCAATGTGGCTGGCTTTATGTGACCTTGGGCCACTCTTTCAGAAGACTTTCCTGTGAGAGTTCTCTAGAGCTTCCATTGAAATGAGATTCCTCAATATTTAATGGTTCCTGAATGAATTGAAACCCACAGTAACTCCAACTTCATCCTTGAAAAATGGCTAGAAAATACCATGAAATTTTTGAAATTTCCATGACGAGCTGGCACTGGAAAACCATTTGATGTCCTGTTGCTTATCATGAGTATACAAGACAGTGCCTGGTTTGACTGAGTTTCATGATAATGGTGTAGAAAAGATATGCCAGTAAGTTGGAGCCTGCTGAGTAGTGGGCCAAGAGCAGTAGAGTGTAGGTGTGTGAAAAAACATCTGTGGTGGGGCCACGTGAATCTGCCATTGGCTTATAAATGGTTTGTGACTGACATGGTGCAGCTAGCAGACCTTTGGATGTAAAGGCATCTTGTTGTATGGAGAGGTTTCAGGGCAATGTTCAGAATCATGTTGCTATGGTCAAGGGGGCAACTATGTGTGATAGAAGCCTTCTTGGAACATTCTCCTGCCGATCCTGACCACCACACGTGACAGAACTCCCTGCAGCACTGTATCACAGTTAAACTCCTTTATTTCGTAAAGTAAATACCAAACTTTCAGTGCAGCATCAAATAACATGATTAAATGTGAAGGATGATCAAATGGCTTCACAGTCCACATGGGGAGACACTTAGCCCCCAGTAGCCCCAGTTTGCCTACAAAGAGAGAATTCAGTACTGCTGCCTCGTGTTCATAGGAAAATAAAAAAAAACATGTCGTCCAGGTCACATAGTTGCAGACTCAGCTTTGATGGTCTCACTACAAAGGAAGCTAAAGCTCCTGACACCAACATATATTTCAAGTGCCCAACCTCAGAGGCATTTTCTCAAGAAGTCTTAAGGCCGACACAGCTCCATGTTTGTGGTATTTACCCTGTCCCTTACTTTTGGAAACTCCTCTACCACCTTCAAGGTTGTGAACTTCTGAGCATTTTCCATTCCAGATATTTATTATGAACTCAAACAACAACAAGTGCTGGCGAGGATGTGGAGAAAAGGGTACACTTGTACATTGCTGGTGGGACTGCAAATTGGTGCAGCCAAATTGGAAAGCATTATGGAGATTTCTTGTAGAGGTGGGAATGGAACCACCATTTGACCCAGGTATTCCCCTTCTCAGTCTATTCCCTAAAGACCTAAAAAAATGCTACAGGGACACTGCTACATTGATGTTCATAGCAGCACAATTTACAATAGCAAGACTGTGGAACCAACCTAGATGCACTTCCATAGATGAATGGATAAAAAATGAGGCATTTATACACAATGGAGTATTACTCTGCATTAAAAAATGACAAAATTTTTACAGAGAAATGGATGGCATTAGAGCAGATTATGCTAAGTGAAGCTAGCCAATCCCTAAAACCAAATGCCAAATGTCTTTTTGATATAAAGAGATTAACTAAGAACAGAGTAGGGACGAATAGAATGAGAAGAAAATTAACATTAAACAGGGATGAGAGGAGGAAGGGAAAGGGAGAGAGAAGGGAAATTGCATGGAAATAAAAGGAGACCCTCAGGGTTATACAAAATTACATACAAGAGGAGGTGAGGGAAAGGAAAAAATTATACAAGGGGGAGAAATGAGTTACAGTAAAGAGGTAGAGAGAGAAGAGGAGAGGGGAGGTAAGGGGAGGGGGATACTAGAGGTTAGGAAAGGCAGCAGAATACGACAGACACTAGTATGGCAATATGTAAATCAATGGATGTGTAACTGATGTGATTCTGCAATCTGTTTATGGGGTAAAAATGGGAGTTCATAACCCACTTGAATCACAGTGTGGAATATGATATATCAAGAACTATGTAATGTTTTGAACAAGCATAAATAAAAATTAAAAAAAAGAAAACTAACTTTGGTGAATGGTGCAAAGAAATCCTAATATTTCTACAGTAACTGACACAGTTTAACATCAATGCGAGAAGATTCCTGTGGGACATGATGTGTATTTTGATGTTCATTTTTATTCAGCACTGGTACATTACTATTTCTTCAGTTTATTCACATCATATTATAATATTTCATCCACAAGTAAGCAAATTTATCGTCATTTTTTTCAATTTCAATCACTTCCTGCTTCAGAACTCATGAATTCCTCGGTGTTCCTTGACTGGCATTTTTATGAGACTTCTTTCCAAACACATTATTTTCGATTTCCATAATCACATTTGAAGCAAAACTCACACAAACTTCATGATAAATCATACCCTAATATTAACATTAGGTGTATAACTGGTTGTCATGAATGATTGCATATCAATATAAGATTTCTTATATATTTTCAGATATCAATTCAATCCATTATTTAAAGTGGAACAAGTTGTATTATTTATTGAAATTAAGGTCTATTCATGCATTATCTGTATATTCATAAAAACAGGGTACACCTCTTTTTACCACCAATGCTAATTTATACGTTTTCAAAATACTGCTCCTAGAAATGGTGGAAGAAAAAATCATGTCATCTGATCTACATATACATTTTATCACAGTAATATTCTGGAAACAAAATGCAAAGGTCCCACTTAGGATTGTACCAAAGCCTAAATGTAAAGTGAACATGGATTACTAACAATATCCATGTCCATGTTGCCTAATGCTCTCAAATGTCAATCCTATTGGTGACCTACATATTTGTTTCTTCCTAGGATTAGATATTCAATCTCAACCCTGTTGAAAATGTCTTATTCTATCACTCACTTTATACTTTGCCTGATTTCCTAATGTCTCTATTGATATCTGCTTTTCTACAAATTTTCCCCAGTTCATCATTGTGTCTGATTTCTTCATATGTGCTGACATTTATATTCACTCACTGCCCGAAAAAAATTGCTAAAGAACTTTTGTTACATATCCTATACTAACTCTACTTGCTAAACATAACGACTATCTTCTTTTTTTTTTTAATTTTTTTTTATTGGTTGTTCAAAACATTACAAAGCTCATGGCATATCATCTTCCATACATTTGATTCAAATAGGTTATCAGCTCCCATTTTTACCCCAAATAGAAGTTGCAGAATCACATCGGTTACACATCCACATTTTTACATAATACCATATTAATAACTGCGACTATCTTCTTAATCCTACCGACAATTCCTTTTGACTGGATGTTCTCTTCAGCATTCAATCATCCAAGGTTCAAGTTCCTCTGCCATTGTATATCGATTTATTTGAGACATGTGTGCAGATAGTAATTCAAAGCTAAATATCCCAATAAATTGCCAATGCCCTTCTGGGATTCAAATCTTACTTTAATTTCTGTTTTCATACATATATTTAACCTCGATATTCTTATAAATATCACAGGTTCCCAATACCATTATTAATCCAGCAGAATGATTCCTAACCCAAATCGAACATGAAATTAACCCTAACCATACACTGTTCACTCAATCTAACTTTACAGAAGAGCAGAGACAGATTGTTCTTACAATACAGGAATGTAGGGGATGCTCTACCTGTTAAGAACCTCAAAGGTCCATGCAGAAATGATCCCTGGAGAAGATGTAGGCAGCAATGAAGGACCTGAGAGACAAAAACTCATTTTCCATGGCAAACAACCTGGTCAGGATGAAGGGTTTTGTCTGAATCAGCCTCTATCTTCTTACTGTAGAGAAGATGGACCAAACCAGGCTTGTGTGGAGAGCTGTTCTCGGGTGCCTAAGGTTGATATACCATTCTAATTTGTGAAAGTGCCAAAGGAAGTAGGGGCAGCCTCCATCTCATGGGACCCTTGGAAGCAACTGTTAGGACAAAGTGGTTGCCAAGGCAGTGACCTCATTCAGTTCTTAAAGGAAGTGACGTACCTCACTTCCTTGTTGATGGAACTTTCTGAACTTGGGACCAAGGAAACCAAGCACCAGAGCCAGTCCCAGTCCCAGTCCAAGTGGTCTCATTTGTTTGGAATCACCAAGGACAGAGTCAGTCTTCTTGGTACTGACTGATGTGAGGATGGCCAAATGCCAGGAAAGATATGAACACGGGCCTTTCCTGACTAAGCAGGTAGTGGCTCACCGCTGGCTCCTGACTGCTTTACAGAGTTGTACAAGGAGACCAGATCTGAGACAGGACAGACCATTACCGGGGAACATAGTATGGCAAACCTGTCAGAGTACACTCCAGATAATCACAGCCCTACTTGGGGGAAGGAGGTGTCTTTTTGAGTGTGGGTGTGTGGTTTTGTCTCTGTTCTGAGAATAGGTAGGAAAGGAGGTTTCTTTGGTTTGCAGTGAACTGTTTCTACTAAGTCGTTTTACAAGGTGAGTGTTTCTATGTCTGTGTATCCCACTGTGTCCGTGGTTGTATACATTAGAAAAGAGAATGCATCAATGCATGTGTCCCCTCTAGCAGAAAGCTTCCCAGCATTCATCCTGCCCAATTAATGAATGGAGTGTGGTTTCCATATCGATAGGCAACACCTACTACCTTATTAAGTCCCTGTTTTCTTTCTGAATTCTGACAACTCTTCAGAATAGGCTCTTGGGTTTGTGTCCAAGATATGTACCACCTCCAATCTCTGTCACATGACCATGTACTGGATATCTGAAGGGAATGGCCAGCATCTCAGAAAACTCAGATATCAGTGTGACCAGGAAAGTGTCAGTGGAGAAACCCTGCTTTGGGCCTTTTGCTAACCTATTGTTCTGTTGCCTTGAATCTCAGGATGTCTTTGCCTCTGGCCACCCCTTTGGGAAGCCTGAGGAAAACATTTTTCAAATGGAAATGAAGGGCATCACCTGTGTCTCTTTGCTTAATTGCTTTGGAAAAAGATGTGTCTGAATCATCCTCTTGGCCCTGTGTGAGGCTGTGGCTTAGATTCTCAGCACCTGATGGATCAAAAGAAAGATCACATGTGTGCATCCAAAACCAAAATGGCAAATATTCACTCATTGTGAATGAATTCTTTTACCTTCCTCTGTTAGGATCCTGACTTCCATCAAGTGAGAATAGGAATCCTTTGGGCCAAATGAGTTCTTCAAATCTCTGCAGAGGGGCTTGGATTTTCTCATGACTCAAATTCACATAAAGAATCTAAACCACAGAGTCAGAAGGCCTCAAATTGAAAAAGCCAAGCAGTATTAATGGCAGGCCTATTTGATCATTCCTGGTTTACAGGAAGTGTGTCCAGGCCACCTTGATGTTAGACAAATGAGGGGAACAGGACCTTAATTTGGACACTGACTTGGGCTGTGGACCTCATTGAAAACTCCAGCCAGACGTTATAAGGAGTGTCTATATGGAAAAAGATGAGGACCATGTGGGAGTGTTTTGGTTTTAATTGTGGTCATTTGTGTGGCGGTTGGAAGAGATGACTGTTCCACTGGGCTTGAACTCTGGTGTGATTCCCCTTACAGACTGAGTTCTTTAACTGACCTCAGAGAAGTATTGCCATGAATTGTGTTGGGATTTTAGGAGGCCACACATGAGAGTCGCCCTTGGAACCTGAGATCTAGGCCCAGGTTGGATTTCCACAGAACATTGGGAATTTCAGCCCGGATATAACATACAATTTTTCTTAAAGACTTGGCAGCCATATTTGAGTTTAAAACACACATGGACCTCATATTGTAGATCTCAATGGGCCTGGCTTCATGTGACATTTTGGCCACCCTTAGGGAAACCTTGCCTGTGAGAGTGCTCCAGAGCTTTCATTGAAATTAGCTTCTTCACCATTTAATGGTTCCTGAATTAATTGAATCCCTCAGAGCCTCAAACTTCATCCGTGAAAAATGGCTAGAAAATTACCATGAAATTTTTGATATTTTCATGATCAGCTGGCACTGGAAATAATTTGGATGTCCTGTTTCTGATCCTGAGTATACCAGACACTGCCTTGATTGACTTTGTTTCATGAAAATGGTGTAGAACAGATATGCCAGTAAGTTGGAGCCTGGTGAGTAGTGGGCCTAGAGCAGTGGTATGCAATTGTGTGATAAAACATCTGTGTTGCGGCCATGTGGATCAGCCATTGGCTTCCAAATGGCTTGTGACTGACATGGTGCAGCCAGCAGACCCATATATGTAAAGGCATCTTGTTATATGGAGAGGATTCACTGCAATGTTCAGAATCATGTTGCTATTCTCAAGGGGGCAATCTACATGGGATAGAACCTTGGTTGGTGCATTCTCCTGAAGACCCTGACTCACCACACCTTAAAGAACTCCCTCCACCACTCTGTCCCATTTTAGCTCCTTGTATTTTTTGAAGCAAATACCAAACTCCCAGTGCAGCAGCGAGAAATACCACGAAAATTGGAGGATGACCAATTGGCTTCACAGTCCACACTGAAAGACACTTAGACCCCAGTGTCCATAGTTTACCTACAAAGAGAGAATTCACCACTGCTGCCTCATGTTCATTGGATAATAAGAAACCATGTCCTCCAAGTAACATAGATGCAGACCCAGCTTTCATGGTTACTCTACAAAGGAACTAAATCTCCTCAGAACATCAAATACTTCAAGTGCCCAATCTTAGAGGCAGTTTCTCAAAAAGTATTTAGGCCAGCAGAGCTACATGTTTGTGGAATGTTTACCCTGTCCCTTACTTTTAGAATCTTCTCTACCACCTCCAAAGTTGTAAACTCCAGAGTATTTTCCATTCCAGATATATATTCACAGATTTTCTAACTCTTATCCTCTAATTGTGTCTTACTTGAGGAGAATGTAATGTCAAGGCATTGTTCTGGATGAAAGTGGGAAGATTTTTGTGTAGCACATATTTGCATACACATTGGATTCAATTTCCTATTTTCCATTAGAAATGCTGAATCCCTGAAACTAACATATACCCTATTAGACTCTGACTACTAATCCTAATATGATGGAGAAAAATAACACAAACATAATAGAAATACAAGCAGTTTAGATGAGGTATGTTTTATAGTTGGAGTTGCCTTTTGCATGGTATAGTGTAGCAGTTATAAATCTAGTCAATTATTTGTTGAAATAGTTCTCCATGCGTTTTTAAAGTTAACAAATAAGTGAATTCCTGTCCCCCTTTCTCTGTAGCCTATTCAGCACACGTATTTTTATATGCACATATAGAATCCTACCTGGTACCACACGTACATTCTTGTGAGGTGGCTGACTTGGCAGATACAAATTGGAAGAAGAGATCACTCCTCCTAAACGCTGCTTGAACTGGTAATTCAAATGTGAGTGAGCTTCCTAGTTGAACAACATTATACATAAATCCATGTTCAGTAAAATGAATATATTTGGATCTGTGGATGATATACATTTCATGGTGAATTTCGTTTGGCATATATATTGCAATTTTTAATGTCTGTCTGTGTGTGTGTATATAAATATATATATAGATACACTCTCAGGAGTATTCAAAATATGAAATATGTGTCTTATTACACACTTCCTAAATTCATTCATATTTATGTTGTGGATTTATAATCAACTTTTCACAAGATTATTCTCAGAAGTATTCATCCACCTGAAATACGTATTTGTTTCTTAGTACTGTTTCCACCCCAGATATGCATTCACGGATTTTCAAACTCTTCTACCCTAATTGTGTCTTACTTGAGGTGAAGGTAATGTAAAGGCATTGTTCTGGATGAGAGTGGGAAGATAATTGTGTAGCATATATTTTTATACACATTGGATTCATTTTCCTATATACCATTGAAAATACTGAATCCCTGACAATAACCCATACCCTACTATACTCTGTCTACTAATCCAAATGATGGAGAAAAACAACCCACACAGAATAGAAATACAAGCAGTTCAGAGGAGGCGTGGGGTATACTAGGACTTGCCTTTTTCATGATAAATGGTAGGTGTTATAAATCTAGTCAATTTTTAATTGAAATAGTTCTCCATGTGTTGTTAAAGTTAACAAATATGTAAATGCCTGTCTGCCTTTCTCTGTAGCCTATTCAGCACATGTATTTTTATATGCTTTATAGAATCCTACCTGGTATCACACGTTCATTTTTGTGAGGTGACTGACTTGGCAGATACAAGTTGTGAGAAGAGATCACTCCTCTAAACGCTGTTGGAACTGAAAATTCAAACTATGGGTGAGCTTCCTAGTAGAACAACATTATACATAAATCCTTGTTCAGTAAAATAAATATTTTTGCATCTGTGGATGCTATATATTTTATGATGAACTTCGATTGGCGTATATATTCCTACATTTTAATGTCTGTGTGTGTGTTTTGTGTGTGTGTGTGTGTGTGTGTGTGTGTATATATATATATATATATATATATATATATACACATATATATAATTATGAATATATATATATATATATATATATATATATATATATATATACTGTCCTGATTTTTAAAATATGAAATGTATGTATCTTAAATACACTCCCTAAATTCATTCATGTTCAAAAATGTGGATTTATAATAAACTTTTCACAAAATTATTCTCAGAAATATTCATCCTCCTGAAATACACATTTGTTTCATAGTTCTGAAAACTAACTTCAGTAAATGGTGCTTACAAATCCTAATATTTGTACAGTAACTAACCCAGATTAACATCAATCAAGTAGATTCGTATGGGACATGATGTGTATTCTGACGTTTATTTTCATTCATCACTGGTACATTACTATTTCTTCAATTTTTACAAATCATAGGATATATATATTTCATCCACAAGTTCACAAATTTATACGCATTTGTTTCACAATCACTTCCTGCTTCATAAAACATGTATTCCTCCAGGTTTCTTGACTGGTCTTTTCATGAGACTTCTTTCCAAACACATTATTTTAGATTTCCATAATCACTTTTGAAGCAAAACTCACACACCCTTCATGATAAACCATAACCTTACTGTGGCCATTAGATATATAACTGGTTGGAATGAATGTTTGTATGTCAATATAAGATTTCTTGTATTTTTTCACATATAATTTCAATCCATTATTTAAAGTCGGAACCAGATATATTATTTATTCACAGTATGGTCTATTCATGCATTATCTCTATATGCACAGACAAAGGGTACACCTCTTTTTACCCCCATTACTAATTTATACGTCTTGAATATGTTGCTGCCAGAAATGGTGGAAAAATAGTCATGTCACCTGATCTACATATACGTTTTATCACAGTAATATTCTGGACAAAAAAAGCAAAGGTCACACTTAAGATTGTAGCAAAGACTAAATGAAAAGTGAGCATGGATTACTAAACATCCATGTCCAGGTTGCCTAATGCTGTCAAATGTCAATCCTATTGGTCACTACACATTTGTTTCTTTCTAAGATTATATATTCAAACTCAACCCTGTTGAAAATATCTAATCGTATCACTCACTTTATACTTTGCCTGATTTTGTAATGACTCTATTGATATCAGCTTTCCTAACTATTTTCCCCAGTTCATCATTGTGACTGTCTCTTCATTTGTGCTGACATTAACATTCACTGTCTACCAGAAACCCTATTGCTAAACAACATTTGGTCCAAATCCTATACTCACTCTTCTTTCTAAACCTACCGAGAATCTTCCAAATCCTACCGACTATCCCTTTTGACTGGAAGTTCTCTTCTACATTTAATCATCCATGGTACACTGACCTAAGCCATTGTATATCGATTTACCTGACACATCAGTGCAGAACATAATTCAAAGCTACGTATCCCAATCAAGGGCCCAATGCCCTTTTGGGCTTCAAATCTTAGCTAGATTTCTGTTTTCATACTTATAATTCACCTATATATTCTTGTAAATATCGCAGTTTCCCAATACCATTATTCATCCCGCAAAAAGATTCCTAATCCAAATCGAACCTGTTAGTTAACCTAACCATACACTGTTCAGTCAATTTAACTTTACAGAAGAGCAGGGATAGAGTTGTTCTTACAATACAGGAATATAGGGGATCTTCCACATGCTGAGAAACTCAAATGTCCATGCAGAAATGATTCCTGGAGAAGTTGTAAGCAGCTATGGAGGACCTAAGAGAGCAAAAGTCATCCTCCATGGCAAACAACCTGGTCAGGATGAAGGGTTGTGTCTGAAACAGCTTCTCTCTTCTTAATGTAGAGAAGATGGACCAAACCAGGCCTGTGTGGAGAGCTGTTCCCAGGTGCCAATGGTTGATATACCATTCTAACTTGTGAAAGTGTCACAGGAGGTAGGGGCAGCCACCATCTCATGGGACCCTTGAAAGCAATTGTTAGGACAAAGTGGTTGCCACGGCAGTAACCTCATTCAGTTCCTGAATGAGGTGACCTACCTCTCTTCCTTGATGACGGATCTCTCTGAACTTGGGATCCAGGAAGCCAGGCACCCAGAGTCAGTCCGAGTTTCTTACCCAGTGGGCTCATTTGTTTGGAATAACCAAGGACAGAGTAAGTCTTCCTTGGTACATACAGATGTGAGGATTGCCAAATGACAAGAGAGCTCTAAAAAGGGGAATTTCCTGAGAAAGCAGGTAGTGGCTCACCACTGGCTCCTGAAAACTTCACAGTGTTGGCCAAGGTGACCAGATCTGAGAAGGACAGGCCATTTCAAGGAAACATAGTATGGCCAATAATTCAGAGTACATTCCAATTAGTCACAGACCTACTTGAATAAAGGAGGTGTCGTTGTGGGTGTGATTGTGATTTTGTGGTTATGTCTCATGTTCTGAGAATAGGTAAGAAAGGCGGTTTGTTTGCTTTAGAGTGGACTGTTTATAGTAAGTCATTTGACAAGGTGATTGTTTGTATGCCTGTGTATCCCACTGTGTCCGTGGTTGTAGACATTATAAAAGATAATGCATCAATGGATGTGTCCTGTCTAGTAGAAAGCTTGCCAACATTCATCCTGCCCAATTTATGAGTGGACTGCAGGTTGCTTTAGGGATGGGCAACACCTACTATCTTCCGAAGTTCCTGTTTTCTTCCTGAATTATGGCCACTCTCCAGAGTAGGCTCATGGTTTTGTGTCCAAGATATGTACCACCTCCAAGCTCTGTGACATTGCCATATACTGGATAGCTGAAGGGAATAGCAAGCATCTCAGAAAACTCAGATATCAGTGTGACAAAGAAAGTCTCAGTAGAGAAACCCTGCTTTGGGCCTTTTGCTTACCTATTTTTCTGTTGCTCTGAGAGTCAGGAAGGTCTCTGCCTCAGGCCACCAATTTGTGAAGCCTGAAGAAAACTGTTTTCAAATGGAAATGAATGGGCATCACCTGTGTATCTTTGCTTAATTGATTTGGAAAGGGATGTGTCTGAATCAGCCACTTGGCCCTGTGTGAGGCAGTGGCTTAGATTCTCAGCACCTGATGGATCTAAAGAAAGATCCCATGTGTGCTTCCAAAACCAAAATGGCAAAAATATCAGTAATTGTGTATGAAGTATCTTGCCTTACTCTGATAGGTTTCTGATCTCCATCAAATGAGACTAGGGATCCTTTGGGTCAAATGAGTTCTTCAAAGCCCTGCAGAGGCTAGCCCATATGAACTTGGGTTTTTTCATTACTTTAAATCACATTAAGAATCTATTCCTGACAGTCAGTAGGCCTCAAATTGGAGAAGCAGAGCAGTATTAAGGCCAGGCTTATTTTATCACTCCTGGTTCACAGGAATGGTGTCCAGGCCCAGCTGACTTTAAGCAAATAAGGGATAAGGGAGCTTGTTTTGGATACTGTCTTGTGCTGCGCCCCTCATGGAAACCTCCAGCCAGAGGTTATAATGAGTGTCTATATGGAAGAAGGTGAGGACCATGTGGGAGTGTTTTGGTTTTAATTGTGTTCATTTGTGTAGTGGTTGGAAGAAATGACTGGATCCACCAGGGCTAGAACTTTGGTATGATTCACCTTAGAGACTGAGTTCTGGAACTGACATCAGAGAAGTATTGTCATGAATTGTGTTGCGATTTTAGAAGGCCACGCATGAGAGTCGCCATTGGAAACTGAAATCTAGGCCAAGGGTGGCTTTCGACTGATCACTTGGAATCTCAGCCAGGATATCACATGATTTTATTCTGAAAGACTTGACAGGCATAGTTGAGAGTCAAAACACACATGGACCTCACATTGTAGACCTCAATGGGCTGGGCTTCATGTGACTATTTGGCTACTCTTTGGGAAGCCTTGCCTTTGAGAGTTCTCCAGAGCATTCATTGAAATGAGGTTCCTCAACATTAAATGGTTCCTGAATGAATTGAAACCCACAGTTTCTCCAACTTCATCCTTGAAAAGTGGCTAGATAAATACCCTGAAATTTTTGAAACTCCCATGACCAGGTGGCACTGGAGAACCTTTGGATCTCCTGTTGCTGATCATCAGTGTACCAGACAGTGCCTTGATTGACTGGATTTCATGATAATGGTGAAGAACAGAGATGCCAGTAAGTTGAGAATGCTGAGTAGTGGGCCCAGAGCAGTGGTGTGCAGGTGTGTGATAAAATATCTGAGGTGGGGCCGTGTGGATTTCCAATTGACTTCCAAATGCCTTTTGGCTGCCATGGTGCATCCAGCAGAACCTTACATGTAAAGGCATCTTATTATATGGAGAGGTTTCAAGGCAATGTTCAGAATCAGGTTGGTATGGTCAAGGAAAAAGCTGTGTGAAATAGAAGCCTGGCTGGTGCATTCTCCTGCAGTTCCTGACCCACCACACGTGAAAGAACTCCCTCCAGCAGTGTGTCCCAGTTGGACTCCTTGTATTTCGTGAAGCAAATACCAAACTCCCAGTGCAGCACCAAGAAACACCACAAAAATGGAGGATGATCAAATGGCTTCACAGTCCACACGGGGAGACACTTAGCCCCCAGTGGCCACAGTTTACCTACCAAGAGAGAATTCAGCACTGCTGCCTCATGTTCATTGGAAAATAAGAAACCATGCTCTCCATTCACATAGATGCAGACCCAGCTTTGATGGTCTCAATAAAAAAGAAGCTAAACCTTCTGACAACAAAATATATTTAAAGTACCCAACCTCAGAGGCAGTTTCTCAAGAAGTCTTTAGGCCGGCAGAGCTCTATGTTTGTGGAGTGTTTACCTCTTAGACCAGGATGTAAGAAAAGAACACTGACTCCAGTTAAAATCAAATTAAAGTAAGCTTATTATTTCCACTGGCTGGGCTGCCTCTCCCTCCAAAGATTGCGAGAGCAAGAGAGCAACCCCACCTTTACTACAGGCCAGGTTTGCAGCCCAGAAAGTTACACAAAAATGGGGTAACAGATAACAGAACTCTGACAGGCATCACACTAATGGGAGTTTACATTTTTTTTTTTTGCTAGCCCCAACATCAAAATTTATGAGGACCATTAGAGCCTCAGAGAGGGTCATTGTCTGGCCACAGAAGGCCAATATTTATGAGGTGTGACAAAGTTTCAGAGAGGGCTGCTATCTGGTCAGAGAGCCATGCATGGGTGAGTTTAAGGCACGGGCAGTCATTCCAAGCAGGTTCAGAATTTGCAGTAATTTACAGTAAAGCCAAAATGATTTTTTCATGGCTTTGTTGCAAGATGGCTCCCAATTTTAATAAAAGATAAGGTTGGGTCTATCATTCCCCCCTTTTCTTATGTGTCCCTTTGTAATCCTTGATAGGTTAGTGGAAAAGCACTGAGGAAATTTTAATCACTCAGTTAACAGTCTCCAAATTTTTAGAACTCACCGAAAACCAGTCTCCCTGATATTACCTGACTTAATTAATTACTTATATTGATAGTCTATTTATTTTGGGCTCCATTGGTGTAAGTGGAGAGTCGTCTCTCATTTTGCCTTCTTCTCAGCTGAGAGAGGGTGACATGAGTGTGCATGGCGTGAGAGACATGAGTTGCCTTTTTGAAGTCAGTTGAGGAATATGAGTTGCCTTTTAGAAGTCAGTTCTTTTTGAAGTCTTGTTGAGGAAGAACAGGTTGTAAAGTCATCTGGGGATGGGTTCTTCTATGAGAGAAACAAAAAACATGAGTATTGAATAAATGTTGCAGTAGCTGGATCATGTCACTGTATGAAGTACCCTCACCAGTCTTTAATATCCCCAATTATCAGGACTGTCAACTTAATATTTAACTTTTAGTGTTACAGTTGTCCCTCCCCATAATATACAGTTTAATAATTTAATGTCATCTGATTTTGCAAAATCCTTTCACTAGTATGACCTCTGTGTCTAATAGAGAAACATTTAATTCTGTTACTCAGGGCTGGATAATCGTACTAGCAAACACCAAGCCTACCTGTAGGTTAGGAATATCTGTAGGCCTTAAACTAAAAACTTCTGCCTCTGGCAGCTCCTCTTGATAGTCTTTGTAGCCAACAGTTTTACTTATTTTGGGAGGCTAACATAAAGTGTATACCTTAAAATATTATTATTATTATTATTATTATTATTATTATTATTATTATTATTATTTAAAATGCCCAGGAATGGCTGTATTTTGGTTTTAACTGTCTTTGCTAAGTGTTTAAGATGAAGCAGTCAAATGACTTTTGTTTCTATCTATTGTTAGCAGTCAGCTGAGCTTTTATGGGAGTCATTCCTTGGGAAACTTGAGAGCAGCTTCTCAGTTCTGCTAGTGCAATTTGAGCTAGGTGGGTTCAGGTCTTGCTTGACCATGTGGCTTCCCTCAGAAGCATCAGGGATGTCTCCCTTTCCTGATGACTCTCCTCTTTGTAGCAAATGCACTAATTGGCTTTCTGTTCTCCAGTGGTCTCATTAATCTCCCTGATCGGGAGGTTATGTGGCCCAGAGTTGCAAAGCTCATAGAGAAGTCCCCTGTTCCCTGGATTCAGACAGACTCAAAGGGCAAGAGTCAAATATTGTGGTTTTTTTTGGCCCTTTTCATTTAACTTTAATTTTGAATCCTAATCTGAAACAACCAGCAAATAAATTTTAACAGCCATATATTAAGAGTACTGCACTTTAATGTCTATAAGTTTATAATTATTTATATTTTATTAATTGGGATCCTATTATTCTGTCTCTCTTGTAGTTGATGACTTATTTTCTTAAATTAACCCATGTTGTGTTCTTAAAGCAACACTTCTGTAAAACACCAACAGGGAATCTTTAGATCACTTATAAAGAAATTAAAAAATAAAATTTTTTAACAAGAGTAAAAATACTTAGTTCATGTAATAGAAACCCTGAATTTTTTGGTGAGTTATATATTATATCACCTTTTTGAGATCCTAGTAATCTTGACAGAAAAAAAAAATTGAACATAACTTTAAATGAAATAAAATCTGACCTACTGCTTTCGTAGTCATTCTCACATGTAGTAAGATGGGACACAGAGTCTTATCTCAGGTAAGCAGGGCTCCTTATAAATCTTAAATGCTTTAGTTCTCAAGCTGATCTTCTTTTTAAATATCATTTTACAAAGTTTACATAAATTGTTTGAGGTCACATGAACATTAGCTCACACCATATGATATCACATTTAAAACATGAATTAAAGTACGGCTGAAAGATTTTAACCTTTACATAGATTAGGGTCTCATTAACTTAAAATACATTTAAATTGTTCCACAATGTAAAAAGTAACATAAAACTTTACATATATTATTGATAACAGGTAAATAAATCCCCAATATATATTTTATTTACCATACAACTTCAGAACACCTGCTTGATATAATGCTTTTTTAAAGTTTCTACCTTATAGAGTTGTATAACTGGAAAATATGAGCACATTAATAGCATCACAATTGCATTGAAGTTTCTACATTAACCAAGTTTAGCTTTTAAAGAAATGGCAGTACAGTGCTCTAAAATAACAGTACTTATTTAAACATTTGTTTAATTTTTAGGGTTGCTTGCTCTAGAAAATTTAAATCTTAATAAACTTAATGTTATGGGTAAACTTATGTTTAAGAAATTTTTGTCTCTTTTACACATGACTGATTTTTACAATCTTATACAGACTTTAGTACAAACTTATACAGACCTTAGTATATCAATCAGATATCAAACAAAAGTACTCATGAATGAGTAATCCCATATCAAATTTACTTATTTATCAAAATATTAGACAAATTTTTTGAACACTGTAAACCATTTTTTTGATTGAAAGAAAAGTCCTGGAACAAAGGCATATTAGACCTTTTGTAGACATTAATAGTTTATTAGATTTTTGAACACCTAGAAAAACTTGTAAGCTTAAATTTAAAGACATTTATATTTATCTGTTTACCCAATTTAAATTGAAACATTTAAATCACGTGAATTAAAGATCTTTGGATCCACTTTTTAAAATTGTTTTTATGAGTTCTTTTTAATATGAGTGCTCCTTATATATGTTAATTTGTGTATCATATATATGATATATGGAGATATATATATATATATATATATATATATATATATATATATATATATATATAGACATACAACACATAACAAATTGTGCACACATAATAAAAGTGAAGGCCTTGTAGCTTTTCACAGGTGAAATCTCCATTGCAATGATTTAAAAATTCCACAGTTGGTCAAAGATATTACTGATCTAATATCCTCCTAGGTCTGTAGGAACAAAATCATGAGCTCAAAAAATAAATAAAGAACCTAAGGAAAAAATTATGAGTCCTAGAAAAATGACTGGCCAGTAATTAGTAAATACCATACAATTTACCTTTTTTTTTCCCTTAGGCCTCAAATAAGTCTCCTACTAAGCTTACAGGCTTCTTTCATTTGCATTTCAAAATAAGTCCTGGCTGAGGTCTGGAAGAAGAAGGAAAAAAAGGCTATTCTGAGCAGAAACCTTAGGCCTAAGGTATTTTAACCATAATTTTCATGTTAGGATGTTGAAAATTATGATACAAGTTTAAGATACAATTCACAAAATTTTATATCTTTACAAGTTGTTTTGTCAACAGATATCATACTATGATTTAGTATCCTTGTCCAAATTAATGCACTGGTACACACAGTGACATTTTCCCAGGCTACCTAATTTAAAATTGGTGAAAAAAAGACTGAATGATTGGGAAGTTACTTGCCAACTTGGAAGTAGAGTTCTTTAGTTTTCCATCCTAAGTATTTAAGTTCTCTGGCATGAATTATCTGAAACCATGAACTAAACAAATACCTAAACCCGACTTTTAACTGCAAGATTGTGGAATGCTTCAAAAACCCATTCAGATACCAGATTGGTACAATGAAACATCATCATTTAGACACACATTCAGCTAAGATCATTTCCAAGAAACAATTTATAATATTAACACATTATTGAACATGTCTTAAAGGGCTAGGAAAAAGGCACAAGACAGACAGAAATGAACTCCAGACAATGGCTGACAGACAGAACCCTTTAAAACAGAGCAAATAAGAGAAAAATCTCCTTCTCCAGTGGCACCACAGATGTCCCCACAAGGGGACCAAATGTTTTCACAGAGGAGCAACCTGAAATATAAAATAAAGTGTCTCCATGGCGACTTTACTGCATTTAGTGTCCCCTTTTTGTTTTTCTCTTTTTTTAAGAAGACAGAGGTGGCATTATCCTTGCAGTGCAGGGAACGAAGGAGGGAATTCCCTGAAGCAACAGGGCTTCGGCAGATGCTGGGAGATACTCAGTTCTTCATTCCCCAGCAGGCATTACCATCTGCACTGGGTGTGCTCCAGGCAGCCAGCTAGGGCCTTCTCTCATTCTGCTTAACAAATGGTGGTAAAGTTCATCACAGTTCCTTAAAACACAGTCCAAAGGGGTGTCAGGCTTACTTGCTTTGTTACCCATTTTCACGTTCAATATCCTTAAGATTTTATCACAGAAATCACAAAACAAAACGCACAAAAACAAACAAACAAAAAACATATAGAACACAGAACAAAACACACACACACACACACACACACACACAAAAACAAAACAGAATCCCGGTGCCAAAACAGAAAAACAGATGAGCAATTCAACGTCTTGCTAAAGCTCTGGGGTAGGAGCGCATGCGTGTCCCTCGGCACCTCTCTAACCTTCCAGAGGAATTCCCTATAGAACGGAACAGAGGACAGAACGATTCTCATTACTATCCTGGACAGGAGTGAATGTGAGCCTCCCCAGGCCACCTCTCTGTCATTAGAAGAGATCTCCCTTAACCAGATATAAGATGTTATCAAGGTGCCACTTACCTATGGAGGCCTCCTCCACCAGGTACTTGCTAATAGTTTCAGTGCGGTGGTTCACTGCAGTGCTCCCCAGACCGACGGCTCACTCCAAGGCCTTGGAACATCTCAAGTTGTGCACCCCCTAGAGTGGCTCCCCAGCCCGTAGCCCTGGAGGGAAGGCCAGCTTCAGAATTTTCAGCAGTCTGGTCTTGTGATCTGGTCGGGCAGGGTCATCTCACTGGGGAACTCCAAAATGTTGGAATAGGATGCAAGAAAAGACCAGTGACTCCAATTAAAATCAAATTAAGGCAGGCTTATTATTAAAACTGGCCAGGCTGCCTCTCCCTCCAAAAATGTCGGGAACAAGACAGCAACACCACCTTTCCTACAGCCCAGCTATATAGCCCAGAAAGTTACACAAAAAGGGGGTTACAGATAACAGAACTTTGAAAGCATCACACTGATGGTAGTTTACATTTTTTTTGCTGGCCCCAACATCAGAAATTATGAGGACCATTAGAGACTCAGAGAGGGTCGTTGTCTGGCCTGGGAAGGCCAATATTTATTAGGTGTCACTAATGTTTCAGAGAGCACTGTTATCTGGTCAGAGAGCCAGGCATGGATGAGTTCAAGGCACGGACAGGCATTCCAAGCAGGTTCAGAATTTGCAGTAATTTATAGTAAAGCCCAAATTATCTTTTCATGGCTTTCTGGCAAGATGGCTCCCAATTCTAATAAAAGATCAGGTTGGGTCTATCAAGCCTGTCCTTTACTTTTGAAAACTCCTCTACAACCTGCAAGGTTGTGAACTCCTGACCATTTTACATTCCAGATATGTATTCACAGATTTTCTAACTCATGTCCTCCAACTGTGTCTTACTTGGGCGAAGGTAATATCAAGGCATTGTTCTGGATGAGAGTGGGAAGATTTTTGTGTAGCACATATTTGCATACACACTTAGGAGATCACTCCTCCTAAACACTGATTTGGAACAGAAAATTCAATCTATGGGGGAGCTTCCTAGCTGAACAACATTATACATAAATTCAAGTTCATTAAATAAATAGTTTTGGATCAGTGGATGATATATATTTCAAGATGGATTTAAATTGGCATATATATTGCTACATTTTAATGTCCATGTGACTTTTGTGTTTATAATGTTTTGTGATTTATGTGGATTTATAATCAAATTTTCACAAGATTATTCTCAGAAATATTCATCCAACTTAAATACATACTTTTTTCCTAGTACTGAAAAGTAACTTCAGTGAATGGTGCATAAAAATCCTAATATTTCTACAGTAACTGACCCAGATTAACATCAATGCAATTAGATTCCTATGGAACATGATGTGTATTTTGATGTTCATTTTTATTCAACATTGGTACATTACTATTTCTGCAGTTTATACACATTATATATAGTATGATATATAATGTTCAATCACTTCCTTCTTGAGAACACATGTATTCTTACAGGTTTCTTGACTATTCTTTTCATGAGACTTCTTTCCAAACACATTATTTTTGATTTCCATAATCACTTTTGAAACAAAACTCACACACCTTTCAGGATAAACCACAACCATAATATTACCATTAGATGTATAACTGGTTGCAGTGAATGATTGTATATCAATATGAGATTTCTTTTATATTTTCAGATATCAATTCAATCCATTATTTAAAGTAGAGCAAGTTATATTATTTACACACAGTATGGTTTATTCATGCATTATCTGCATATTCATAGACACAGGGTACACCTATTTGTACCCTCAATAGTAATTTATACATCTACAAAATATTGCTACAGAAATGGTGGAAGAAATACTCAAGTCACCTGATCTACATATACATTTAATCACAATAATATTCTGGACACAAAATGCAAAGGTCACACTTATGATTTTACCAAAGCCTAAATAAAAAGTGAGCATGGATTAATAAAAACATCCATGTCCTGGTTACCTAATGCTCTCAAAAGTCAATCCAATTTGTGACAACATATTAGTTTCTGCCTAAGGTTATATATTCAGACTCAAACCGTTGAAAATGTCTAAACAAATTACAGACTTCATACTTTTACTGACTTCCTAATGTCTCTATTTATATCTGCTTTCCTACATATTTTCCCCAATTCGTCATTGTGACTGACTCTTTACATGTGCTGACATTTACATTCACTCTCTACCCGAAACCTTATTTGTAAAGTACATTTGGTACAAATCCTATACTCATTCTTCTTTCTAAACCTACTGACTATCTTGCTAATCCTACAGACTATCCCTTTTTTATTGGATATTCTGTATCTTATTCAATCATCTAGTGTATACGATCCTATTTCTTTGTATATCAATTTATCTGAGACATCTGTGCAGAATATAATTCAAAGCAAAGTATGCTACTCAAGGGCCCAAAGTCCTACTTGGCTTCAAGTCTTCCCTAGATTTCTGTATCCATACTTATATTTCACCTATATATTCTTGTAAATATCTCAGGTTCCCAATACCGTTATTCATCCAGCAGAATGATTCCTAACGCAAATAGAACATGATATTAACATTAACCATACACTGTTCCCTCAATCTAACTTTACAGCAGTGCAGGGATAGAGTTGGTCTTACAATCCAGGAATATAGGGGATCTTCCACCTGCTGAGAATCTCAAAGATCCATGCAGAAATTATCCCTGAAGAAGATATAGAATGCTATGAAGGACCTGAGAGAGCAAAAGTCATTTTCCATGGCAAACAACCTGGTCAGGATGAAGAGATGTGTCTGAATAAGCCTCTCACATTTTAATGTAGACAAAATGGACCAAACCAACCCTGTGTGGAGATCTCTCCCCCAGTACCTATTGTTGATATACCATTCTAACTTGTGAAAGTGTCACAGGAAGTAGGGGCAGCCTCCATCTCATGGGACCTTAGGAAGAAACTGTTAGGACAAAGTGTTTTCCAAGGCTGTGAGCTCATTCAGTTCATGAAGGAAGTGACCTACCTCACTTCTTTGTGATGGAACTCTCTGAACTTGTTATCCCGGAAACCAGGCACCCAGGGTCAGGCCCAGTAACAGTCACAGAGATCTCACTTTTTTGGATTTATCATGGAAAGAGTCAGTCTTTCTTGGTACTTACAGATGTGAAGATGGTCAAATGCCAGAAAAAATCTGAAGAGGTGTCTTCCCTGAGAATGCAGGTAGTGGCGGCTCAAAGCTGGCTCCTGACAACTTCACAGAGTGGGCCAAGGAGTCCAGATTTGAGAACAGACAGGCCATTTCGGGTGAACAAAGAATGGCTCACCAGGCAGAGGACACTCCGGTTAGTAACAGACCTTCTTGGGGGAAGGAGGTGCATTTGTGGGAATGAGTGTGGGTTTGTGGTTTTGTCTCATGTTCTGAGAATAGGTAGGAAAGTTGGTTTGTTTGGTTTGGAGTGGACTGTTTCTATTAAGTCATTTGACAAGGCAAGTGTTTCTATGTCTGTGTATCCCACTGTGTCCGTGGGTGTAGACATTACAAAAGAAAATGCATCAATGGATGTGTCCTGTCTAGGAGAAAGCTTCCCAACATTCACGCTGCCCAATTTATAAATGGACAGAGGGTTGCCTTATTTGTGGGCAAGACCTGAAATCTTCCTAAGTTCCTGTTTTCTTCCTGAATTCTGGCCACTCTCCAGAATAGGCTCATGATTTTGTGACCAAGATAGGAACCACCTCCAAGCTCAGTGACTTGGCCATGTACTGGATAGCTGAAGGGAATGGTGAGAATCTCAGAAAACTCAGATATCAATGTTACCAGGAAAGTCTCAGTGGAGAAACCCTGCTTTGGGACTTTTGCTTACCTATTGTTCTATAGCACTAAATGTCAGGAAGGTCTTTGCCTAAGGCCACCCCGTTGTGAAGCCTGAATAAAACAGTTCTCTAATGTAAATGAATGGGCATCACCTGTCCCTCTTTGAGTAATTGATTTCGAAAGGGATGTGTCTGAATCAGCCTGTTGGCCCTGTGTGAGGCTGTGGCTTAGATTCTCAGCACCTGATGGATCTAAAGAAAGATGCCATGTGTGCATCCAAAACCAAAATGGCCAAAAGAGCATTCATTATGGATGAAGTCTCTCACCTTCCTCTGTAAGTTTCCTGACCTCCATAAGGTGAGAATAGGAATCTTTTGGGTCAAATGAGTTCTTCAAAGCCCTTCAGAGTCTAGCCCATTGGTGCTTGGGTTTTCTCATGACCCCAATCCACATGAAGAATCTAAACCCCACAGTCAGTAGGCCTCAAATTGGAGAAGTGGAACAGTAATAATGGTAGGCCTATTTGATCACTCCTGGTTCAGAGGAAGGGTTTCCAGGCCACCCTGAATTTAGGCAAATGACGGGCAAGTGAGCTTATTTTGGACACTGTCTTGTCCAGCGCCCCTCATAGAAACCTCCAGATAGAGGTTATGATGAGTGTCTATGTGGAAAAGATGAGGGCCATATGGGAGTGTTTTCGTTTAAATTTTGGTCATTTGTGTGGCGATTGGAAGAAATCACTGGGTCCACCTGGGCTTGAACTCTAGTGTGAATCCCTATAGAGACTGAATTCTGGAACTGACCTCAGAGAAGTATTGCCATGAGCTTTGTTGGGATTTTAGGAGCCCACGCATGAGAGTAGCCCTTATAAACTTAGATCAAGGCCACAGAGCACTGGGAATCTCAGCCAAGATAATCAATGATTTTCTTCTTAAAGTCTTGGCAGCCATAGCTGAGAGTCAAAACACACATGTACCTCACATTGTATACTTCAATTGGACTGGCTTCATGTGACCTTTTGACAACTCTTTGGGAAGCCTTGCCTATGAGAGTTCTCCAGAGTTTCATTGAAATGAGCTTCCTCAACATTTAATGGTTTTTGAAAACCACAGTTCCTCCAACTTCATCCTCAAAAAAAATGGCTAGATAAACACCATGAAATTTTTGGAATTCCCATGACCTGTGGCACTGGAGAATCTTTGGATGTCCTATTGCTGATCATGAGTGTATCACACAGTGCCTTGACTGACTAGGTTTCATGAAAATTGTGTAGAACAGAGATGCCAGTAAGTTGGAGCCTGCAAATTAGTGGGCCTAGAGCAGTGGTGTGAAGGTGTGTGATAAAACGTGTGGTGGGGCCATGTGGATCTGCCACTGGCTTCCAAATGGCTTGTGAATGACATGGTACAGCCAGCAGAACCTTCCATGTAAAGGCATCTTTTTGTATAGGGAGATTTCAAGGCAATGTTCAGAATCAGGTTGCTATGGACAAAGGGGCAACCCATGTGGGATAGAATCCTGGTTGGTGCATTCACATGCAGACCGTGACCTCCACACGTGACAGAACTCCCTCCAGCACTGTGTCCCAGTTGATCTCCTTGTATTTCATGAAGAAAATACCAAAATCCCAGTGCAGCAGCAAGAACCACCACGAAAAGTGGAGGAGGACCAAATGGCTTCACAGTTCACACGGTGAGTCACTTAGCTCCCAGTGGCCATAGTTTAACTACAAAGAGAGTATTCGCACTGCTGCCTCATGTTCATTGGAAAATTAGAAACAATGTCCTCCAGGTCACATAGATGAAGACCCAGCTTTGATGGTCTCACTAGAAAGTAAGCTAAAGCTACTGACAACAACATATATTTCAAGTGCCCAACCTCAGAGGCAGTTTATCAAGAAGTCTTTAGGCCAGCAGAACTCCATGTTTGTGGAGTGTTTACCATGTGCCTTACTTTTGGAAACTGCTCTACCACTTCCAAGTTTGTGAAATCCTGATAATATTCCATTCCACATATGCATTCACAGATTTTCTAACTCTTCTCCTCTAATTGTGTCTTACTTGGGGCGAAGTTAATGTCAAGGCATTGTTGTCGATGAGAGTGGGAAGATTTTTGTGTAGCACATATATGCATACACATTGGATTCATTTTCCAATTTTCCATTCGAAATACTTAATCCCTGACACTAACTCATAAACTACTAGACTCTGACTGCTAATCCTAATATGATGGAGAAAACTAACCCAAACAGAATAGAAATACAAGCAGTTCAAAGGAGGCATGGTGTATATTTGGACTTGCCATTTGCATTATGAAGGGTAGGTGTTATAAATCTAGTTAATTTTTAATTGAAATAGTTCTCCTTGTGTTTTTAAAGTTAATAAATATATAAATTCCTGTCTCCCTTTCCCTGTAGCCTATTCAGAACATGTATTTTTATATGCACATATAGAATCCTACCTGGTATCACATGTACATTCTTGTGAGGTGGCTGACTTGGCAGATACAAATTATGAGAAGAGATCACTCCTCCTAAACCCTGTCGGATCTTAAAATTCAACCTATGGGTGAGCTTCCTAGTTGAACAACATTAAACATAAATCCATGTTCAGTAAAAGAAATATTTTTGCATCTGTGGATGATATATATTTCATGATAAATTTCGATTGGCATATATATTGGTAATTTAATGTCTCTGCATGTGTGTTTTTTGTATATATATATATATATATATATATATATATATATATATATATATATATATACTCTCCAGATTTTTCAAAATATGAAACATATGTGTCTTATATACACTCCCTAAATTCATTCATGTTCATGTGTATGGATTTATAATCAAGTATTCACAAGAGTATTCTCAGAAATATTCATCCACCTGAAATACATATTTGTTACCAGTACTGAAAACTAACTTTAGTTAACGTTGCATACAAATACTAAATTTGTACAGTAACTGACCCAGTTTAACATCAATGCAAGTAGATTACTATGGGACATGATGTGTATTTTGACATTCATTTTTATTCAACACTGCTACATTACTATTTCTTCAATTTATGAACATCATAAGATATATATTTCATCCACAAGTTAGCAAACTTATAGGCATTTGTTTCACTTTCAATAACTTCCTGCTTCAGAACACATGGATTCCTCCAGGTTTCTTGTCTGGTCTTTTCATGAGACTTCTTTCCAAACACATTATTTTCAACTTCCATAATCAATTTTGAAGCAAAGCTCACACACTCTTCATGATAAATCATAATCCTAATATAACGTTTAGAGGTTTAACTGGTTGGAATGAATGTATGTATATCAATATAAGATTTCCTGTATATTTTCAGATATCAATTGAATCCATTATTAAATTTGGAATCCATTATATTATTTATTCACAGTATTGTCTATTCATGGATTATCTCTATATTCATATCACAGGGTACACCTATTTGTACCCCCAATAATAATTTGTACATTTCGACACAGAAGCAATGGTCACACTTATTATTTTACCAATGTAAATGTCAGGCGAGCATCGGAGGAAGAGACTACCAGGGACTGTCTAATGCAACAGCCAAAAGTTTATGGGGGTCCAACATGCTGGGGCTCAGAGCTCCCTTGAATAGAGGAGAGAGCCCTGAGAACAGCTTAAGCAGAGCTTATATACTTTCCTTGGAGAGGGCAGGGAGGGAAGATTATTGATGGGTCAGCGCGAGTGGGCAGTTTGTGTGCAAATGGGTGAGGGAGTACATTCTGCAGTTTTGCAGTTGGTACAGAACATTCAGGGAACAAGATTAGCGAACAGTTCTCAAGATATCAACAGTGTTTTGTTAAGCATACCGTAAAACTGGAAGTGACAATTACCTATTTTATTTACCTTTCATTCCCCACTTTCTTTTGGTTACATTAAATCATAATAGTGATCATTGAGGATGTCACATTTTATGTCTGCTAGTGTGGTATATTGATTTCTGATTACCATAAGTTTAACTTGTCCAATTTGAGCTTGGAGAAAGGAAACTACACGGTTGAGCAAACAGGGTCCTACAGTTAGCAATAATGTGAGGATTATTAATGGACCGGCCAGGGCTGATAAAAGCATAGTTACCCAGGGGGACTCTGTGAACCAAGACTCAAACCACCCTTTTTGGGCCTCTCTCTCTTGTTGATGCTCTTCAATGCGTCTTCTTAATTTAATCATAGATTCTTTTACAACTCCAGTATGGTAGGCATAATAACAACATTCTTCCCTCAATGCAGGACAAAGGCCCCTTCTCTCATGAAGAGGAGGTCGAACCCTCGCCTGTTCTGTAGAACAACTTCAGAGAGAGAGGTTAAAGATTCTTGTAAAGCTGTGATGGTGGTTTTTTAATATCTTTAAGTTTTGGTCTATTGCTGCTTCTAATTGGGTCATTTGTTGTGTCCCATGGATTAGGGCAGTGGTTCCAGTGCCCTTCTCTGCAGCAACTACTGTTCCTCATAGGATGGCTAAAGTGAAGGATACAGGTTGCCAGCGGAACCGGGTTGTATGCCCCCCTATTTGAAATTTAAATGATCCTGCCTCATGATAGAGCACTCGGGGAAACATCTGCACCATTACATAATTAATCACATCTGTTGATAATTTTATGAATAAACAATGTTTAAGTATATAGAATTATACTGTTGTAGGTATGGACAAGGCAAGGCACCTAAGATAGCACCAAAGACAGGGAAACAGTCCTATTTGGTTGCAACCGGATATAGAGGGCATTGCTTCTGTTGTAATCAATTAATCCCCTGAATCCCAAGTTTAGGTAGTTTCAGAATTTTGTACCCAACATGTAAGGGAAAAGACTCAGAAATTCACAGTCTGCAGAAGTTCACAAAAAGAAGTTTTTGGTTCTGTTTTTATTTTCCTCTTCTCTGGGAAAGATAACTTATTAAGGACTCCTGGGAGGGGGAGAGCTTTTTTCTTCTCTTTTATTTTCTCCCTGCCAGCTGTTACCATGGAGCCCAGTTGGTAACTTCTTTATCTTGGAAATGTAGCCATCTCTGGAAGCCTCAGCTCATGGCCAGAGGCCTTGTTCACATATTTTGTGAAAAACTAGTAAGGGGGTGTCTAGCTTAGAAGGGCTGATTTTTCCAGCCAGTGGCCAAGTATAACAGAGCAACACGAAAAGAGGAAGTTTATCTACACTGAACTCTTTTATAGGGACTTTGTTGCTGAAAGTCCTAAAGTCAGCCACGATGAAGACTTCTGGAGAAGGCCATTTCAGATTTTTCTGTGAGCCTGGTACAGAGGGGAAGACGGGGAAGGCGGGGGGTGAGAGCAGTTCTGTGGTTCTGAGAATGAGGAAAAAGAGATATAAAAGAATAATGGGGAAAGGGTTTGGGATTTTCCTGGCAACAAAACTTGAGCAGTAGAACAGGTAGAGCAGATGGGAAGACGGGAATGAGTATCTAAAAAGCCTGAGAGGGACTTTAAATTCTTAGTAACCTGTTTTTAGTGATGACAAAGCAACTTTAAAGGCCATTTTCATTACATCTTGGATAGGCGTCTGAGGGCACTCCTCAGCTGGTTTGAACTTTGGGTTAGCTGGTAAGAGGACCTGGTGGTACCCGGTGTGGGCACTGACAGGAGAAGAGAGGAGTGAGTGGGTGGAAGGGTACCTCAGTACCTGCTGCCTCAGCATGGGGGCAATGGTCTGAGAACCAGCGGAGGTTTGGGGTTTTGATCTAGTAATTGGAGGGGAGAAATCAGGTTGTTGATGTGAGAGTAACAGCAGAGAATCTGGAGCAGAAGGATCTATTGGAGAAACATATTTCGTGATGTGAGCAAAGGAGGGAAAAGGCCTACACATAGGGGAATTTTCTTCAATCCTTTTGAGCACTTGCCGAAGTTGAAATAGTCACACAGAATTTGAGGATCTAGAGACCCCTCTGGGGGCCATCGGTTTTGGTTGTCTAATTGGTAATATGGCCAATGCTGTGAACTGAATTTGATGAGGAGTTTGGGTTCCACCAGGCAGCCCCTGTATGCTCACATCCCCATGACTTACGGAAGAAGACGGCTTTTCCCCCACACAGCCGTGGTTGTTTGTGGCTTTGATAGTCCACCGGGCAAACATAGTAATCTAGGCTAGCCAACCTGCATCAGGCTTGCGTGTCCCTACATCCATAATGTTTGTTTCCATTATCTATGGTACGGGAGAAATTTAATGGAATTTTAGTGGGATCCTCTTCATCAGAGATATCCCAATTGGAAAGACGTATACCCAGCTGACAAATATCTGGGTGGAGATTTGGCCACCAGGTCCCTAAGGGGGCTGTATGTGAGACAGACCATACTTCTTGTCTAATAGGATTTGTGATCAGCCATCGCTGCTGAATGGGCTGATGATGGTTAGGACTAGTGGTGGCCAAGGGGAGAGTCTATAGCCTTATCCACATGGCAAATATGCAATTTGAAAGGGTTACCAGTCTTTTCCACTTTCAAGCCAGAGTCTGGACAGGGCACAGGCTTGAGATGAGAATTAGGATCCAGCAAGTGATTCCGTCTACCTTTACCACTGTAGGTTTTATAAGTAGCACCTGGTATGGTCCTGTCCAGCGGGCTTCCAGGGATGACACCTGATGTCATCTTATGTAGATGAAGTCTCTTTTTTGATATCGATGTGGAGTCTCCTCTTCACCAGGTTGGTAGGCAGTGGCCAGCTGTTTTGACAGGTATCCCTGAGTTCTTTCAATAGCTTTAAGTTTGTCAAGCAAGGGGGTGTGGAAGGGATCGGTAGGTCTTAGAGTTGTGGTTAGGTCCTTACTGGAGGAGGGGCCCCATAGAGAATTTCATAGGAGGTGAGGTTACACAAAGAAACAGAGGGAGTATTTCTTGCATGAAACAGTGCATAAGGCAGGAGCATAGTCCAATCTTTGATGCCCTCTCTAAGCTTAATTTCGTTAAGGTCTCTTTAATGGTTCTATTAATTTTTTTAACCTGTCCTGAGCTCTGGGGTCTATAAGCACAATGTAACTTCCAATTTATCCCCAGGATCCTGGCTAACCCCTTACTTACCTGGGCCATGAACGCCTGTCCATTATCAGACCCTATTACCTTAGGTAGGCCGTATCATAGAAAAATATCTTTCAGAATTTTCTACCACCATTTGTGCCTTTTTTTTTGTGAGGAAGGCTTCAATCCATCCTGAAAATATATCTACAAACACTAGGAGATATTGAAGTCCATACCTTGCTGGCTAAATTTCAGTAAAGTCCACTTCCCAGAATTTCCTGGTCTGGTTGCTCATAGGTGCTTTCCTGCAGGAAGCTTGGAAGGGTAATTGTTCTATTGACAGAACGGACAGGGTTTTGTTACCCGTTCAGTTATGTCCTTTCGCTGTGAGTCGGTTAGTGGAAAACTCTGTTCTTGATCCTTCAGGAATGCCTGCAGTTTCTTTGGACCAAGGTGTGTGAATTGATGTACATTTTTAACGTAGTGTAGGGCTTTCTGAAATTGCAGGCTTGGCTCAGTGAAGTTGAGGAGTTCAGTGCCAGTGTCGTAAGATGTTATCAAAAGCTTGCTGGTGCTCAGGGGTCCATTGGAATTGGGCATCTCCCTTTAACAGCGGGTATAAAGGAGAAGTTAAGGACGCAAACACAGGAATCCATAACCTGCAAAACCCAGTAGTCCCAAGAAACTCTTTGTGTTGTCTGCTGCTGGGGGGGGGGTATCTGCACACCCGTTTGTTTTCTGGGCTCAGTGAGCCAACGTTTACCACCTCTAAGGGAATAGCCCAGGAAGACTACTTCTTGCTGGCAAATTTGGGGTTTTTTGGAAGAAGCTCTATACCCGAGTTGAGCAAGCTTACATAATAGTGCTTGGTTCCCAGACTCACAGTTTTCCTTGGTGTTGGCTGCAGTAGCAGGTCATCCACGTATTGAAGCTGGGTGACTTTTGGGTGCATAGTTCTGAAGTTGTTGACATCTCTGTGGAGGGCTTCATCAAAGAGAGTGGGGGAGTTTTTGAACCCCTGTGAGAGTCTAGTCCATGTTAGTTTACCATACGTTCCGGTTTCTGGGTCTACCCACTCAAAAGCAAACAGAAACTGACTGTCTTTATGCAGAGGCATGCAAAAGATAGCATCTTTATGTCCATACCATTTCTACTCAGGGTTCAGAGTGATAAGCAGATTGTACAAATTATTTACCGTGGGGTGAATGTCCTGCACTCTGTTGTTGATCTCTCTTAGGTCTTGAACGGGGATAGTCCCCAGTTCCTGGATTTTTTACTGGTAGCAGGGGAGTGTTCCAGGCCGATTGACAGGGCCTTAGGACCCTAAAGCCAGATATTTCTGAATATGGGGCCTTAACCCATCTTTAGCATTTTTGCTCAGAGGATGTTGTTTGACATTGATTGGGGAGGCTGAGGTTTTTAACTCCACTGTTCTTGGAGGTTGTTTCATGGCTAGGCCTAACCCAACAATTTTTGCCCAGGCATCTGGGTAATCTGTTATCCATTTCTGGGGTAGCTTGCCTGTTTGATCATTCTTGGGGTGTGTGAAAACTGGATGTTCATCTTCGACTGACATTTATAAAGCCATGACTATAGGAGTTTTTAATGAAGGATTTAGAAATTTCATTTTGGGGCCTTCGGGGTTAAAAGTTGTTTTGGCCCGGAGCTTACTGAGCAGATCTCTGCCCATCAATGGGGCCAGGCATTCTGGGATTACTAGGAAGGAATGTTGGATTTTTCCTTTACCCATGTCCATGGTCCTCTTAGTTGTCTAAGTCTGATATTTACTGCTGTTAGCCCTTTGAACTAGAGACCTTTTATTTGATAGAGGGCCCAGTGGGGCCTTAAGGGCTGAGTATACTGCTGCTGTATCCACTTCAAAGTTTATGGGGTCCCCTTCACTTCAAAAGTTACCCTGAGCTCGGGGAAGGGATCTGAGCCCCGACATTCTCAGTCAACCTCCAGAGTCAGAAAGGCTGTCTGGCGTGGCTGTCTCTTTCTAGGGCACTTTTTGGCTCAGTGTCCTTTTTCTTTACAGTAGGCACATTGATCTGAGGCCAAGGGTGGCCTCTGGTGGGGACCCAGGTATCGCTTCTTGTCTCCCTGTTTCTTAATTTCTGGCCTATTTATTGTTGTGACCAGGACCTTAGTTAATACCTTCATCTGTCTTTTTCATCTGTCATCCTCCCTTTGCTCCCTTTCGTTCTCTCTGTTTCTCTCTTATAGGATACTTTCTCGGCTACCCTGAGTAAATCTCTCAAAGTCATATCTTGTAATCCATCTAAGTATTGTAACTTTCTTTTAATATCCAGATCAGCTTGCCCAATGAAGGCCATCATGACATATGTCTTTTGATCCTCTGCCTGAAGATCGAAAGGAGTATATCTCCTATATGCCTCCATAATTCTCTCTAGAAACATAGAGGGATATTCATCAGGCCCTTGAATAATCTCTCTTACCTTGGCCAAATTATTTGGTTGGCTAGCGGCCGGTTGGAAACCCACTATTAGGGCCCAGCAATAAGTGGACAGATGCTCCCTACCTTCAAAGGTGTCGGGGTCCCAGTTGGGTCAGTTCAAGGGTAAGCCGGCTTTGATTATGTTGGGAAGTTGTGTTGGTCACCCATCTGGTCCGAGGATATTTTTTTCTAGCTTCCAGAAAGTTTCTCTCTCGTTCCTCTGTCATGAAGAGAATCCCTAGGATTTTTTGGCAGTCATCCCAAGTAGGCAGGTGTGAAAACGCCAGGGAGTTCTTTGAGTTCTTTTAGCCGGGCCAGCTTCCTCCAGGGAAGGAGGGGCTGTGTGTGTGACAAGGGGGAGTCATCTGGTGGGCGCTGGGCCGGCCAAGCTTTCTCCAATGGCGGAGAGGCTGAGTCAGCAGCAAAGGAATCACTTAGAGGTTGTTGGGGGTTGGTGGACGACGGCAGCGGATAAGAAGGGTAGGAGAGTCCAGTAGAGTCTTGAGACTCAGGGAGAACAGAGGTTGGAGGAGGAAGAGCAGTGGGTTTGTGAGATAGAATCATGGTGGAAGGAGTAGGAGTGGGCGCAGAGACAAAGAAAGGCTTCACCCATGTAGGAGGAGATTTGCAGAGGTCCTGCAAAGTTAAGATATATGGCTGTTGATCTGGATGTCTATGTGGCCCCGGTTGAAAGACAAAATCTCTGACGTTTCAAATTAGTGGGAAGTAGATGTTTCTAGGGGCTATCCAACTCCAAAGGTGGGTCATTCTGAGGCACAGAGGGTCTGCCAGGTCCAGCAATTTACTGAAAAAGAAAGATTCTGGGCCTTGCGCAGACTTTGGTCCAGTGATCAAGGGTCAGGAAGAGAGGTGTTGAAGTGCTCTGTCCCAAAATGAGAGATACACAAACAGTGAAAGAAATCACACACTACACTGACAAGACAAGACAATAAAGACAGGCAATGGACGTCCAATACTGAGGCCAGGACTGAGTAGCCGGCAAAACCTGATGGGCTGGCAATACTGAATCCGAAGCAAAATATCACTGAGTTAAGGAGACTATTGTTCCTCGATTTCCTGAGTCCTCTGGGGCATCCCCCAGGGACGTGGCCTGTGGCTCTGTGACACGTATGTCAGCCTCTGTCAGAGAGAGCTCACGCTCATCACCAATAGCCATTTTGCCAAGCCCTAACCTGAAACCTAAAACCAAAAAGAGTTCCCTTACTTACCCTGAAAGGAGCCCCTTGGGGATATTTCATCCGCCGCTGCCGGATCTTGCTCGTGCCTCCAGATGTAAAGGTCGGGCAAGCATCAGAGGAAGAGACCACCAGAGGAATGTCTCATGCAACAGTAAATGGTTTATTATGGGTCCAGCATTCTGGGGCTCAGAGCTCACTTGAATAGAGCAGAGAGCAATGAGAACAGCTTAAGCAGAGCTTATATGCTTTCCTTGGAGAGGACAGGGAGGGAAGTTTATTGATGGGTCAGGGCAAGTGGGTGGTTTGCGTGCAAACGGGTGAGGGTATACATTTGCAGTTTGGCAGTTGGGGACAGCACACTCTGGAAACAAGATTAGCAAACAGTCCTCAAGACTTCAACAGTGTTTTGTTAAGCATACAGAAAAACAGTAAGTAACAAGTACCTATTTTATTAACCTTTCACCAAAGCCTAAATGGAAAGTGAGCATGGATTACTAAACACATCCATATCCAGGTTGCCTAACGCTCTCAAATCAATCCTATTGGTGACTACATATTTGTTTCTTCTTAAGATAATATATTCAACCTCAACCCTGTTGAAAATGACTAATCCTATCACTCACTTTATATTTTCCTGATTTCCTAATGTCTCTATTGATATCTGCTTTCCTACATATTTTCCCCAGTTCATCATTGTGACTGACTCTTCACATGTGCTGACATTTACATTCACTCTTTATCCGAAACCCTATTGCTAAAGAACTTTTGGTTCAAATCCTATACTCACTCTTTTTTCTAACATACCGACTATCTTCCTAATCCTAAAGACTATCCCTTTTTGACTGGATGATCTCTTCGACAAGCAATCATCCAAGGTACAAGGTCCTATGCCATTGTATATTGATTTATCTGAGACATCTGTGCAGAACATAATTCAAAGCTAAGTATCCCAATCAACAGCCCAATGCCCTTCCTGGATTCAAATCTTATCTAGATTTCTGTTTTCAAACTTATATTTCACCAATATATTCTTGTAAATATCGCAAGTTCCCAATACCATTATTCATTAAGCAGAATGATTCCTAACTCAAATGAAACATGTTATTAAGCCTAACCATACATTGTTCCCTCAAACTAACTTTACAGAAGAGCCGAGACAGAGTTTATCTTACAATACAGTAATGTAGGGGATCTTCCACCTGCTGAGAACATCAAAGGACCATGCAGAAATTATACCCTGAAGAAGTTGCAGGCAGCTATGAAGGACCTAAGAGGGGAAAAGTCATATTCCATGGCAAACAACAGGGTCAGTATGAAGGGATGTGTCTGAATCAGCCTCTCCTTTCTTAATGTAGAGAACTGATGAAACCATGCCTGTGTGGAGAGCTGTTTACAGGTGCCTATGGTTGATATTCCATTCTAACTTGTGAAAGTGTCAAAGGAAGTAGGGGCAGCCTCCATTTCATGGGACCTTTCGAAGCAACTGTTAGGACAAAGTGGTGGCCAAGGTAGTGACCTCATTTAGTTCCTAAAGAAAGTGACCTCACCTCTCTTCCTTGGTGATCAAAAAATCTGAAATTGTGATGCAGGAAGCCAGGCACCCAGAGCCAGTCCCAGTCCCAGTCCCAGTGGTCTCACTTGTTTGGATTTACCAAGGACAGAGTCAGTCTTCCTTGGTACCGACTGATATGAGGATTGTCAAATGGCAGAAGAGCTCTGAAGAGGGGCCTTTCCTGAGAAAGCAGGTATTGGTTCATCGCTGGCTCCTGACAACTTCACAGTGTTGGCCAAGGAGACCAGATCTGAGAAAGGACAGGCCATTTCAGGGGAACATAGTATGGCCCACCAGTTAGAGGACACTCCAGATAGTCACAGACCTACTTGGGTTAAGGAGGTGCCTTTGTGGGTGTTCAGTGAGTTTGTGCTTTTCTCTCATGTTCTGAGAATAGGTAGGAAAGGCAGTTTTTTTGGGTTGGAGTGGACTGTTTCTAGTAAGTCGTTTGACAAGGCTAGTGTTTCTAAGTCTGAGTATCCCACTGTGTCCGTGGTTGTAGACATTAGAAAAGAGAAGGCATCAAAGGATGTGTCCTGTCTAGTAGAAAACTTCCCAGCATTCATCCTGCCTAATTGAAGAATGGACTTTGGTTTGCCTTATGGATGGGCAACACCTACTAAATTCCTAAGTTCCTGTTTTCTTCCTGAATTCTGGCCACTCTCCAGAATAGTCTCATGGTTTTGTTTCCAAGATATGTACCACCTCCAAGCTCTGAGACATGTCCATATACTTGATAGCTGTAGAGAATGGGAACATCTTAGAAAACTCAGATATCAGTGTGACCCGGAAATTCTCAGTGGAGAAACCCTGCTTTGGTTCATTTGCTTACCTATGGTTCTGTTGTCCTGAATGTCGGGAAGATCTTTGCCTCAGGCCACCCCTTTGTGAAGCCTGAAGAAAACAGTTTTCAAATGGAAATGAATGGGCATCACCTGTGGCTCTTTGCTTAATTGCTTGTAAAAGGATGTGTCTAAATCAGCCTCTTGTCCCTGTATGAGGTTGTGGCTTAGATTCTCAGCACATGATGGATCTAAAGATAGATTCCATGTGTGCAATCAAAACCAAAATGACCAAAAATCTGTCATTGTTGATGAGTCTCTTGCCTTCCTCTGTTAGGATTCTGACCTCTATCAAGTGAGAATAGGGATCCTTTAGGTCAAATGAGTTCTTTGAAGAACTGCAGAGGTGCTTGTGTTTTCTTGTGACTCCAAATCACTTAAAGAATCTATCCCTGAGAGTCAGTAGGCCTCAAATTGGAAAAGCAGGCCTATTGGATCACTCCAGGTTCACAGGAAGGGTGACCATGCCACCCTGACTTTAGGCAAATGAGGGGCAAGGAAGATTATTTCGGACACTCTCTTGGGATGCGTCCCACATGAAAAACTCCAGCCAGAGGTAATGATGAGTGTCTCTCTGGAAGAAGGTGAGGACCATGTGGAAGTGTTTTGGTTTTAATTGTAGTCATTCGTGTGGCAGTTGGAAGAGATGACTGGATCCACCTGGGCTTGAACTCTGGTGTCATTCCCCTTAAACACTCAGTTCTGGATCAATCATCAAAGAAGTATTGCCATGAATTGTGTTAAGAATTTAGGAGGCCATGCATGAGAGTCTCCGTTGGAAACTGAGATCTAGTCCTAGGGTGGCTTTCCACAGAGCACTGGGAATCTCAGCCAGGATATCAAATTATTTTTTTCTGAAAGACTTGGAAGCCATATTTGCTAGTCAAAACACACATGGACCTCAATTGTAGACCTCGATGGGCCTGGATTCATGTGACTTTTAGGCCACTCTTTGGGAAGCCTTGCCTGTGAGAGTTCTTCAAATTTTTCATTGAAATGAGCTTCCTCACCATTGAATGATTCCTGAATGATTTGAAAGCCATAGTGCTTCCAACTTCATAATTGAAAATTGGCTAGATAAATACCATGAAATTTTTGAAATTCCAATGACCAGGTGGCAATGAAGAACATTTGGATGTCCTGTTGCTGATCACGAGTGTACCAGAAAGTGCCTTGATTGACTGGTTTTGATGAAAATGGTGTAGAACAGAGATCTCAATAATTTGGATCCTGCTGAGTAGTGGGTCTAGAGCAGTGGTGAGCAAATGTGTGATAAAACATCTGAGGTGGGGCCATGTGGATCTGCCATTGGCTTCCAAATGGCTTGTGACTGACATGGTGCAGCCAGCAGACCCTTATATGTAAAGGCAACTTGTTATATGGAGAGGTTTCAGTGCAATGTTCAGAATCAGGTTGCTATGGTCAAGGGGGCATCCTATGTGGTATACAAGCCCTGTTGGTGCATTCTCCTGTAGACCCTGATCCACCACACGTGACAGAACTCGCGGCAACACTGTGTCCCAGTTGAACTCCTTGTATTTCGTGAAGCAAATTCCAAACTCCGAGTGCAGCAGGAAGAAACATTAGGAAAAGTGGAGGATGATAAAATGGCTTCGCAGTCCATATGGGGAGACACTTAGCCCCCAGTGGCCACAGTTTACATACAAGAGAGAATTCAGCACTGCTGCTTCATGTTTATTGGAAAATTATAAACCATGTCCTCCAGATCACAGAGATGAAGACGCAGCTTTGATGGTCTCACTAGAAAGGAAGCTAAAGATCCTCACAAAAACATATATTTCAAGTGCCCAACCTAGAGACAGTTTCTCCAGACGTCTTTAGGCAGGCAAATCTCCATGTTTGTAGAGTTTTTACACTGTCCCTTACTTTTGGAAACTCCTCTACAATCTCCAAGGTTGTGAACCCCTAAGCATTTTCAATTTCAGATATGTATTCAAAGATTTTCTAACTCTTCTCCTCTAATTGTGTCTTACTTGGGGTGAAGGTAATGTCAAGGCATTGTTCTGAATGAGAGTGGGAAAATTTTTTGTAGTACACATTTGCATACACATTGATCCATTTTCCAATTTTCCATTCGAAATACTGAATCCCTGACACTAACTCATACCCTACTAGACTCTGACTACTAATCCTAATATGATGGAGAAAAATAAACAAAAAAAATGAAAATACAAGCAGTTCAGAGGAGGCATGGTTTATAGTTGGACTTCCCTCTTGCATGATAAAGGGTCGGTTTTATAAATCTACTCAATTTTTAATTGAAATAGTCCTCCATGTGTTTTTTTTTAAAGAGAGAGTTAGAGAGGAGAGAGAGAATTCTATAATATTTATTTTTTTAGTTATCGGCAGACACAACATCTTTGTTTGCACGTGGTGCTGAGAATCGAACCCATGCCGCACGCATGCAAGGCCGAGCGCGCTACCACTTGAGCCACATCCCCAGCTCTCTCCATGCGTTTTTTAAAGTTAACAAATATGTGAATTTCCTGTTTCCCTTTCTCTGTAGCCTACTCAGCACATGTACTTTTTATATGCACATATAGATTCCTACTTGGTATCACACTTATATTTTTATGAGTTGGCTGACTTGGCAGAAACAAATTGTAAGAAGAGATCAGTCCTCCTAAACGCTGTTGGAACTGAAAATGCAAACTATGGGTGAGCTTCCTATTAGAACAATATTATACATAAACCCATGTTTAGTAAAATAAATATTTTTGCATCTGAGGGTGATATATATTACATGATGAAGTACGATTGGCATATATATATTGATACTTTTTAATGAATTTTTTGTGTTTTTTTGTCTATATATATATATATATATATATATATATATATATATATACACATACACTCTACAGATTTTATAAAATATGAAATATATTTGTCTTATATACACTCCGTAAATTCATTCATGTTCATGTATGTGGATTTATAATCAACTTTTCACAAGATTATTCTCAGAAATAATCATCTACCTGAAATACATATTTGTTTCCCAGTGCTGAAAACTAACTTCAATCAATGGGTGCTTACAAATCCTAATATTTCTACAGTAACTGACCCAGTTTAACATCAATGCAAGTATATTCCTATGGGACATTATGTCTATTTTGACATTCATTTAATTCAACACTGGTACATTACTATTTCTTCAGTTTTTGCACATCATAGGATATATATTTCATTCACAAGTTCACAAATTTATAGGAATTTTGTTTCACTTTTAATCACTTCCTGCTTCAGAACACATGTATTCCTCCATGTTACCTTGACTGGTCTTTTCATGAGACTTCTTTCCAAACACATTATTTTCGATTTCCATAATCAATTTTGAAGCTAAACCCACACACTCTTCAAGATAAACCATAACATTAATATTACCATTAGATGTATAAGTGGTTGGATGAATGTGTGAATATCAATATAAGATTTCCTGTACATTTTCACATTTCAATTCAATCCATTATTAAAGTTGGAACCAGGTATGCTATTTATTCACAGTATGGTCTATTAATGCATTATCTCTATATTCATAGACACAGTGTACACCTCTTTGTTCCCCCAATACTAATTTATACCTCTTCAAAACATTGCTCCCAAAAATGGTAGAAGAAATATTCATGTCACCTTATCTATCTATATATATATATATATATATATATATATATATATATATATATATATATATTTCTTTTTTTATCAGAGTAATATTCTGGACACAAAAAACAAAGGTTCATACTCATGATTGTATCAAAGCCTAAATGGAAAGTGAGCATGGATTACTAAAAACAACCATATCCATGTTGCCTAATGCTCTCAAATGTAAATCCTATTGGTGACTACATATTTGTTTCTTTCTAAGATTATATATTCAACTTCAAGCCTGTTGAAAATGTCTAATCCTATCACTCAGTTTATACTTTGCCTGATTTTCCTTATATCTCTATTGATATCTGCTTTCCTACATATATTCCCCAGTTCATCATTGTGTCTGGACACTTCACATATGCTGACATTTACATTCAATGTCTACCCGAGACCCTATTGCTAAAGAAATTTTGGTCTAAATCCTATACTCACTCTTATTTCTAAACCTACTGACTATCTTCCTAATCCTACTGACTATTGCTTTTTGACTCGATGTTCTCTTCGACAATTAATCATCCAAGGTATAAGGTCCTAAACAATTGTATTTCAATTTGTCGGAGACATATATGCAGAACATAATCAAACCTAAGAATCCCACTCAAGGACCCAATGCCCTTCTGACTTCGAATCTTACCTAGATTTCTGTTTTCATACTTACATTTCACCTATATATTCTTGTAAATATCACAGGTTCCCAATACCATTATTCATGGGGCAGAGAGATTCCTAACCCAAATCAAACATGTTATTAACCCTAAACATACACTGTTCCCTCAATCTAACTTTACAAAAGAGGAGGGACAGAGTTGGTCTTACAATACAGGAATGTAGCGGATCTTTCACCTTCTGAGAACATCAAAGGTCCATGCAGAAATGATCCCTGGAGAAGATATAGGCAGCTATGAAGGACCTGAGAGAGGAAAAGTCATCTTTTATGGTAAAGAACCTGGTCAAGATGAATGGATGTGTCTGAATCAACCTCTATCTTCTAAATGTAGAGAAGATGGACCAAATCAGGCCTGTGTGGAGAGCTCTTCCCAGGTGCCTATGGTTGATATACCATTCTAACTTGTGAAAGTGTGACAGAAAGAAGGGACAGACTCCATCTCATGGGACCCTTAGAAGTTACTGTTAGGACAAAGAGGTTGCCAAGGTAGTGACCTCATTCTGTTCCTGAAGGAAGTGACCTCACTTCACTTCCTTGGTGATGGAACTCTCTGAACTTGGGATCCAGGAAGAGAGGCACCCAGAGCCAGCCGCAGTCCCAGTCCCTGTGGTCTCACTTGTTTCAATTTACCAAGGACAGAGTCAGTCTTTCTTATCTTAGTACCAACAGATGTGAGGATGGCCAAATGCCAGGAAAGCTCTGAAGAAAGACCTTTCTGAGAAAGCAGGTATTGGTTCACCGCTGGCTCCTGACAACTGCACAGAGTTGGCCAAGGAGACCAGATTTGAGATACAACAGGCCATTTTGGGGGAATATAGTATGGCCCACCATTCAGAGGGACACTCCACAAAGGAGGTGCCTTTGTGGGTGTAGGTGTGTGTATGGTTTTTTCTCAAGTTCTGAGAAGATGTAAGAAAGGCTGTTTGTTTGAATTGGCGTGGACTGTTTCTAGTAAGTCCTTTGACAAGGCGAGTGCTTCTATGTCTGTGTATCCCACTCTGTCCGTGGTTGTAGACATTAGAAAAGAAATGCATCAATGGATGTGTCCTGTCTAGGAGAAAGCTTCGCAACATTCATCCTGCCCGATTTATTAATGGACTGCAGCTTTCCTTATTGAAGGGAAACACCTGCTATCTTTCAAAGTTTCTGTTTACATCCTGAATTCTGGACACTCTCCAGAATTGCCTCATTGTTTTGTGTCCAAGATATGTACTACCTCCAAGCTATGTGATATGGCTATGTACTGGATAGCTGAAGGGAAAGGCGAGCATCTCAGAAAACTCAGATATCAGTGTGACCAGGAAAGTCTCAGTGGAGAAACCCTGCTTTGTGCGTTTTGTTTACCTATTGTTCTGTTGCCCTGAATTTCAGGAAGGTTTTTGCCTCAGACCACTCCTTTGTGAATATCAATTCAATCCATTATTTAAAGTGGAACCAGCTATACTATTTATTCACAGTATGGTCTATTCATGCATTATCTGTATATTCATAGACACAGGGTACAGCTTTTTGTACAACCAATACTTATGTATATGTCTTCAAAATATTACTCGCAGAAATGGTGAAAGAAAATACTCATGTCACCTAATCTACATATACATTTTATCACAGTAATATTCTGGACACAAATGCAAAGTTCACACTTATTATTGTACTAAAGCCTAAATGGAAAGTGAACATGGATTACTTCCATGTTCAGGTTGCCTAATGCTCTCAAATATCAATCCTATTGGTGACTACATATTTGTTTCTTCCTAAGATTATATATTCAAAATCAACCCTGTTGCAAATATCTAATCATATCACTCACTTTATACTTTGCCTGATTTTGTAATATCTCTTTTTTTATTGTTACGATGAGCCAAATTAGTACTTTTTAATTTTTTTTTTCATCCTTTCATACATTTTGATTCAAGTGAGTTATGCATTTCCATTTTTACCCCAAATACAGATTGCAGAATCACATCAGTTACACATTCACAATGTTTACATAATGCCATATTAGTGACTGTTGTATTCTGCTGACTTTCCTATCCCCTACTATCCCCCTCCCCTCCCCTTTCATCTTCCCTCTCTACCTCATCTGTTGTTGTTCCGTTCTCTCCCTTCCCCCCCTTTCCCCTCACAACCTCGTATATGTGATTTCGTATAACGATGAGGGTTCTTTCCGTTTCCATGCAATTTCCCTTCTCTCTCCCTTTCCCTCCCATCACTTGTCTCAGTTTAATGTTAATATTTTCCTCATGCTCTTTCCCTCTGTTCAGTTCTTAATTGCTCTCCTTAAATCAAAGAAGACATTTGGCATTTGTTTTTTAAGGATTGGCTAGCTTCACTTAGCATAATCTGCTCTAATGCCATTCATTTCCCTGCAAATTCCATGAATTTGTCATTTTTTAGTGCTGCATAATACTCCATTGTGTATAGATGCCACATTATTTTTTATCCATTCATCTATTGAAGGGCATCTAGGTTGGTTCCACAGTCTGCCTATTGTGAATTGTGCTGCTATGATCATTGATGTGGCGGTATCCCTATAGCATGCTCTTTTATGGTCCTCAGGGAATAGTCCGAGGAGGGCGATAGCTGGGTCAAATGGTGGTTCCATTCCCAGCTTTCCCAGGAATCTCCATACTGCTTTCCATAATGGCCGCACCATTTTGCAGTCCCACCAGCAATGTACAAGTGTACCCTTTTCCCCACATCCTCGCTAGCACATATTATTGTTTGACATCCTAATGGCTGCCAATCTTACTGGAGTGAGATGGTATCTTAGTGTGGTTTTGATTTGCATTTCTCTGACTGCTAGAGAAGGTGAGAATTTTTTCATGTACTTATTAATTGATTGTATGTCTTCTTCTGAGAAGTGTCTGTTCAGGTCCTTGGCCCATTTGTTGATTTTGTAATATCTCTATTGATATCTGCTTTCCAACATATTTTCCACACTTCATCATTGTGACTGACCCTTCAAGTGTGCTGATATTTACTTTCACACTTTAACCCAAACCCTATTGCTAAAGAACTTTTGTTCCTAATCCTATACTCACTCTTCTTTGTTAACCTACCGAATATCTATCTAATCCTACTTACTATCCCTTTTTGACTGGATGTTCTCTTCGAATTTTAATCATAAAAGGAACAAGGTCCTATGCCATTGTATATTGATTTATCTGAGATATCTGTGCACAACGTAAATCAAAGCTAAGTATCCCAATGAAGGGCCCATTGCCCCTCTGGGCTTCAAAATTACCTAGACTTTCTTTTTTCATTTATATATTTCACCTCTATATTTTTAAAAATATCGCAGGTTCCCAATACCATTATTCATCCAGAAGAATGATTTCTAACCCAAATCAAACATTTTATTAACCCTAACAATACACTGTTCCCTCAATGTAAATTTAAAGAAGAGCAGGGACCCAGAGTTGGTCTTACAATACAGGAATGTAGGGGATCTTTCACCTGTTGAGAACCACAAGTTCAATGCAGAAATGATCCCTGGAGAATATGTAGTCAGCTATGGAGGACCTGAGAAAGCAAAAGTAATCTTCCATGGCAAAATACCTGGTCAGGATGACGGGATGTGTCTGAATCAGAACCTCTCTTCTCAATGTAGAGGAGATGGACCAAACCAGGCCTGTGTGGAGAGCTATTACCGGGTTCCTATGGTTGATATACCATTCTAACTTGTGAATGTTTCACAGGAAGTAGGGGAAGCCTCCATCTAATGAGACACTTGGAAGCAACTGTTAGGATAAAGTGGTTGCCAAGGCAGTGACCTCATTCAGTTCCTGAAGGAAGTGACCTCACCTTACTCCCTTGGTGATGGAACTCTCTGAACTTAGGATCCTGGAAGCCAGGCACACAGAGCCAGTCCCAGTACTAGTCCCAGTGGGTTCACTTGTTTGGAATTACCAAGGACAGAGTCAGTCTTTCTTTGTACCTACTGATGTTAGAATGGCCAAAAGCCAAGAGAGCTCTGAAGAGGGGCCTTTCCTGAAAAACCAGATAGTGGCCCACCGCTGGCTCCTGACAACTTCATAGAGATGGCCAAGGAGACCATATCTGAGACAGGACAGGACATTTCGGGGGAACATTGTGTGGCCCACCAGTCAGAGGACACTCCATAGAGTCACAGACCTACTTAGGGTAAGGAGGTGCCTTTGTGGGTGTGGTTGTGAGTTTGTGATTTTGTCTCATGTTGTGAGAATAGGAAAAAAAGGTGGTTTGTTTGGTTTGGAGTGAACTGTTTCTCGTAAGTCGTTTGAAAAGGAGAGTGTTTCTATGTCTGTGTATCCCATGGTGTTTGTGGTTGTAGACATTAGAAAAGAGAGTGCATCAATGGATGTGTCCTGTCTAGTAGAAAGCTTCCCATTTCATCCTGCCCAATTTATGAATGGTTTGCGGCTTTACTTAAAGATGGGCATAACCTAATACATTCCTAATTTCCAGGTTTATTCATGAACTCTGTTCACTCTCCAGAATAGGATCATGGTTTTGTGTCCAACATATATACCACCTCCAAGCTCTGTGACATGGCCATGTACTGGATAGCTGAAGGGAATGGCGAGCATCTCAAAAAACTCAGATATCAGTGTGACCAGGAAAATCTCAGTGGAAAAACCCTGCTTTGGGCATTTTGCTTATATATTGTTCTGATGAACTGAATGTCAGGAAGTTCTTGCTCTGGCCACCCCTTTGTGAAGCCTGAAGTAAACAGTTTTCAAATGGAAATGATTGGGCATCACCTGTGGCTCTTTGCTTAATTGCTTTGGAAAGGGATGTGTCTGAATTAGCATCTTGGCCCTGTGTGAGGTTGTGGCTTAGATTCTCAGCACCAGATGGATCTAAAGAAAGATCCCATGTGTGCATCCAAAACCAAAATGGCAAATACACCAGTCATTGTGGATAAAGTCTCGCTTTCCTCTGTGAGGTTCCTGACCTCTATCAAGTGAGAATAGGGATCCTTTGTGTCAATTGAGTTCTTCAAAGCCCTGCAAAGGTGCTTGGGTTTTCTCATGACTCTAATTTACATAAAGAATCTATACCTCTAACTCAGTAGGCCTCAAATTGAAGAAGCGGTGCAGTATTAACGGCATGCCTATTTGATCACTCCGGGTTCACAGGAAGTATGTCCAGGCCACCCTGACTTTAGGCAAATGAGGGGCAAGGGAGCTTATTTTGGACACTGTCTTGGAATGTGCCCCTCATGGAAACCTCCAGCCAGAGGTTATGATGAGTATCTATATGGAAAAAGATGAGGGCCATGTGGGAGTGTTTTGGTTTAATTGTGGTTCATTGTGTGGCTGTTAAAGGAGATGCCTGGGTCCACATGGGCTTGAACTCTGGTGTGATTACACTTAGAGAGTGCATTCTGGATCTGATCTCAGAGAACTTGTGCCATGAATTGTGTTGGGATTCTAGGAGGGCACGCATGAGAGTCTCCCTTGGAAACTGAGATCTAGGCCCAGGGTGGCTTTCCACAGAGCACTGGGACTCTCAGCCAGGATACCACATGATTTTTTTTTCTGAAAGACTTGGTAGGCATAGGTGACAGTCAAAACACACATGGACCTCACATTGTAGACCTCAATGGGTCTGATTTCATGTGACTTTTTGGCCACTCCCTGGGAAGCCTTGTCTTTAACAGTTCTACAGAGCATTCATCGAAATGAGGTTTCTCATCATTTAATGGTTCCTGTACAAATTGAAATCCACAGTGCCTCCATCTTCATCCGTGAAAAATGGCTAGATAAATACAATAAAATTATTGAAATTTCCATGACCAGGTGGCACTGGAGAAAATTTGGAAAACCGGTTGCTGATCATGAGTATACCAGACAGTGCCTTGATTGACTAGGTTTCATCAAAATGGTGTATAACAGAGATGCCAGTAAATTGGAGCCTGCTGAGTAGTGGGCCTAGACCAGAGGAGGGGAGGTGTGTGATAAAACATCTGTGGTGGGGCCATGTTGATCTTCCATTGGCTTCCAAATGCCTTGTGACTGACATGGTGCAGCCAGCAGACCCTTATATGTAATGGTATCTTGTTATATAGAGAGGTTTCAGGGCAATGTTGAGAATTATGTTGCTGTGGTCAAGGGGAATAGCTATGTGGAATAGAAGCATTGTTGGTATATTCTCTTGCAGACCCTGACCCACCACATGTGACAGAACTCCCTCAAGCACTGTGTCCCAGGTGATCTTTTTTTTACTTCATAAGCAAATACCAAACTCCCAGTGCAGCAGCAAGAAACACCAGGAAAAGTGAAGGATGACCAAATGGCTTCACAGTCCACACGCGGAGACACTTAGGCCCCAGTGGACACAGTTTACCTACATAGAGAGAATTCAGCACTGCTGCCTCATGTTCATTGGAAAATATGAAACCATGTCCTCCAGGTCGCATAGATGCACACTCAGCTTTGATGGTCTCAGTACAAAGAAAGCTCCTTACGAAAACATATATATCAAGTGCCCAACCTCAGAGGCAGTTTCTCAAGAAGTCTTTAGGGCAGCAGAGCTCCATGTTTGTGGAGTGCTTACCCTGTCCCATACTTTTGGAAACTCCTTTACGACATCCAAGGTTGTGAACTCATGAGAATATTCATTTCCAGATATGTATTCACAGAATTTTTAACTCTTATCCTCTAATTGTGTCTTACTTGGGACGAGGGTAATGTCTAGGCATTGTTCTGAATGAGAGTGGAAAGATTTTTGTGAATCCCGGACACTAACCCATTCCCTACTAGACTCTGACTACTAATCCTAATATGATGGAGAAACATAACCCAAACAGAATAGAAATACAAGAATTTCAGAGGAGGCATTGTGTATAGTTGGACATGCCTTTTGAAATATATATTGTAGGAGTTATAAATCTAGTCAATTTTTAATCGAAATAGTTCTACATGTGTTTTTAAAGTTAACAAATATACGAATTACTGTCTTCCTTTCACAGTAGCCTATTCAGCACATGTGTTTTAATATGCACATATAGAATCCTACCTGGTGTCACACGTACATTCTCGTGAGGTGGCTGACATGGCACATACAAATTGTGAGAAGTGATCACTCGTCCTAAACACTGTTGGAACTGAAAATTCAACCCATGGGTGAGCTTCCTATTTGAACAAACTTATATAAAAATCCATATTCATTAAAATGAATATTTTTGGATATGATGATGATATATATTTCATGATGAATTTCAATTTTCAATTGGCATATATATTGCTATTTTTAATGTCTGTGATATATATATATATATATATATATATATATATATATATATATATATATATATATATCACGTGTCTTATTATACACTCCCTAAATTCATTCATATTGATGTATTTGGATTTTTAATCAACTTTTCACAAGATTATTCTCAGTAATATTCATCCACCTGAAATACATATTTGTTTCCTAGTACTGAAAACTAACTTCTTTGAATGATGCAAACATATCCTAACATTTCTACACTAACTGACCCTGTATAAAATCAATTCAAGTAGATTACTATGGGACATGATGTGTATTTTGATGTTCAATTTTATTCAACACTTCTACATTACTATTTATTCACTTTATGCACATCATAGAATATATATTTCATCCACAAGTTAGCAAATTTATAGGCATTTGTCTCACTTTCAATCACTTCGTGCTTCAGAACACATGTATTCATCCATGTTTCTTGACTGACCTTTTCATGAGACTTCTTTCCAAACACATTATTTTCGATTTCCATAATCACTTTTGAAACACTTCAAAAGTTACCTTGAGCTTGGGGAGGGAAACTGAGCCCCGACTTTCTTAGTCATCCTCCAGAGTCAGTATGGCTGGCTGGTGTGGCTGTCGCTTTTTAGGGCAATTTTGGCCCAGTGTCCTTTTTTCTTTAGGGTAGGCACATTGATCTGAGGGCAGGGTGCCCTCTGGCATGGGCCAATGTTATCCCTTCTTGTCTACCTGTTTCTTAATTTCTGGCCTATTTGTTGTTGTGACCAGGACCTTAGTCAACGCCTTAGTCTGCCTTTTGTTTCTTTTATCCTCCCTTTGCTCCCTTCTCTTCCTCAGTTTCTCTCTTATAGTATACGTTCTTGACTTCTCTGACTAAATCTCTCAAAGTCATATCTTGTAATCAATCTAGCTTTGTAACTTTGTTTTAATATCCAGGCCAGTTTGCCCAATAAAGTCCATCGTGACAGATGCCTTTTGATTCTCTGCCTGAGGATCAAAAGGAGTATATCTCCTATATGCCTCTATAATTCTCTCTAGAAACATAGTGGGAGATTCATCAGGCCCTTGAATAATCTCTCTTACCTTGTCCAAATTAGTTTGTCGCTAGCGGCTGCTTGGAGACACACTATTAGAGCCCGGTGATAAGTGGACAGATGCTCCCTACCTTCAAAGATTTTGGGGTCTCAGTTCGGTGGGTTCAAGGGAAAGCTGCCTTTGATTATGTTGGGAAGTTGTGTCGGACGCACATCTTGTTTGAGGATATTTTTTTCTAGCTTCCTGGAGGATTCACTGTTGTTCCTCTGTCATGAAGAGAATCCCTAGGAGTTTTTGGCAGTCTTCTGAAGTAGGCTGGTGTGAAAACATCAATGACTCAACCAGACTTGAGAGCCAAGTGGGGTCCTCAGAAAAAGGGGGATTATAATTTTTTTAAGTTATTTAGGTCTGACGAGGAGAAAGGCTAATACTGGTAGGCTTGCATTTTTTCCCCGTGGCCATCGTCAATCATTGGCCCATAGGGATGGAGGGGGAGCATCCCGAGAGTTCCAGGGTTTTCAATCATTCACCGCCAGCGAGTTCCTTTAGACGGGTCAGCTTCCTCCAAGGGAAGAGGTGCTGTGTGTGCCGCAAGGGAATTATCTGGAGGGCGCTGGGCCGGCATAGCTTCCTCCAATGGAGGAGAGGCTGAGTCAGCAGCAGGGGAATCACTTAGAGGGTGTTGGAGGTTGTTGGACAAGGGCAGGGGATAAGGAGGGGAAGGAGAGTCCAGTAGAGTGAAATCTGGTGACTCAAGGAGAACAGAGGGTGTAGGAGGAGGAGGAGCAGAGGATTTGAGAGTTCCTGGGGGAAGGAGTCAGAGTGGGGCCAGGGGCAAGAAAGGCTTCACCCATGGAAAAGGAGATATGCAGAGTTCCCACCGAGTTAAGATATATGGCTGTTGATCCAGATGGCTATGTGGCCCCGGCTGAAAGACAATATCTCTGACTTTTTTAAATTAGTGGGAAGTAGAAAGATCCTTCTAGGGGTAATCCAAATCCAAAGGTGGGCCATTCTGAAGCACAGAGAGTCTGCCACATCCGGGGCTTTACTGAAAAAGAAAGATTCTGAGCCCTTAAGCGGACTTTGGTCCAGTGATCAAGGATCAGGGACAGAGGCATTGAAGTGCTCTGTTCCATAATGAAAGATACACAAACAGTTAAAGCAATGAAACATGACACAGACAAGACAAGGCAATGAAGACAGGCAATGGACGTCCAACACTGAGACCAGGACTGAGGAGCCGGCAAAACCCGATTGACTGGCAATACTGAATCCGAAAAAAAATATCACTGAGTCCAGAAGACTATCTCGTCCCCATAAATTTACGGGAAGATGATCCAATACATATGGCTGTAGAGTTCCTTCACATCCTTCAGGATCCTTCCAATCTAATACCATTGCACTTCTATGGGGATTAGACGCCACTCCTAGGCCTCGAAGCGTTTGAGTGGCTTGTTGTAACGGCCAATGTTTTGGCCATTCTTGACGACAGATGATGCTAAGGTCTGCGTCTGTATCCAGTAGCCCATTAAATTTATGCCCTTGAATATTTAGTTTTAGCATGGGGCCAGAATCTAAGTTTAAAGAAAGCATAGCCCAATCTACACCTGTGGAGCCTAATCACTTGGAACCTCTTTCTACAGTACAACTGGAAAATTTTTCATGTAGGCTGGGTATTATTAGTAACTGTGCTATTCTATCTCCTGGTGAAATTACTGATATACCCTTTGGAGAACTGGCTATAATTTTTATTTCACCTTCATAGTCGAGATCAATTACCCCAGGACTTATCATAAGTCCTTTTAGAGTAGAAGAGCTGCGTCCCAATAATAAGCCTACTGTTCCTTTGGGAAGAGGTCCTTTTACCCATGTGGAAATGAATTGAACTCCCATCTTTGCAGTTAGTACTGCTCTGGCGGAGGCACAGATGTCCAACCCTGAGCTCCCTCTGGTTTGTCTGATGAGGGATCTGATGGACAATGTGTCCTGGGCACTACCCTGATGGGGTTGCTGGGTTTCTCCAGTGCTGCGTATATTTGTGGTTTTGGGCCCCGGAGCATTGAGCCCCCTTGTCCATTTTTGGCAATGGAGCTCCATGTCTTTGTCCACAATATTGTGGATAAACACCTGGTCCTTGTTCGTTTTTTGATAATGGTGTACCCTCTATGGTGGTTTGAGAACAGCATTCATTAGCCCAAAGTCTCCCTCTACGGCATCGTGGACAAATACCTCGTATTCTACTCCTTTGATACCTAGTTTTGTTAAACCCTCCTCCTATGGGACAATTCCTTTTAAAATGTCCTGTTTCTTCACAATTGTAGCATGTTCTTGGCCTGGCATCTAAAGCCTGTTTTACTGCAGCTGCCACAATTTGCCCTTGTTCATTAATGTCTCTGGCATCTAAAGCCTGTTTTACTGCAGCTTCCACGACTTGCTCTTGTTCTTTAATGTCTCTACATAATTTAATATATGTGTTTAAATCTTCATGTTTCCATGGTCTAATGATATCATTGCACCAAAGATTCGCTTGCTCATAAGCCAGTTGTTTTAGTAATGGCATTGCTTGTTGTGTATTTCCAAAAACTCTGGTAGCTGTTTGAATAAGCCTATCTACAAATTCAGCATAAGGTTCATTAGCTCCTTGTATTACCTTAGATAATTAACCTTGTAAACCTCCATGTCCTTGTAAAGTCTTCCATGCCTTAATTGCATCTAACAATTTACTGAACACTCTTTCATTTTTTTTTAATAATTTCTGATTCCGCATTTCTACTATAATACAACCCAACAAGATGACACCAAACAAAACAGCTCCTCAGGAATAGCCATCAGAGCCCAACTGCCACCACAGGCTTCCCACAAGCCTCTCCCTCAAACACAAGTCTCCTCCTCTTGAGGCCGATTGGCTGGGTCGCATGGGCGGAGCCAAAAAAGTCCCCCAATGAGCAGTTCCGTGGTCTGAAAGGGCAGGGAACCAGCCCAATGTGCATCACCACAGAGGAGCCAATCAGCTAGATGTTGCTGGGGCCGCTGTGAGCCAATCATCCGCTGGCAGTCTGAAAGGTCGGGGAAACCGCTCATTGAGCATCTCCAATGAGCATCACCACAGAGAAGCAAATCAGCTAGATGATGCTGGGGCCGCTGTGAGCCAATCATCAGCCGGCAGATGGAAGTTTGCTGGCAGCTGCAAGTTTACTGGGGCTCCTTTGGCTGTGGCTCTCAACAGATTATTCTCAGAAATATTTAACCACCTAAAATACATATTTGTTTCCTAGTACTGAAAACTATCTTCAGTGAATGGTCCTTATATATCCTAATATTTCTATAGTAACTGACCAAGTTTAACATCAATGCAGTTAGATTCCTATGGGACATGAAATGTATTTTGAAGTTCATTTTTATTCCACACTGGTACATTACTATTTCTTAAGTTTATGGACATCATAGGATATAACCTTTCATCCACAAATTCACAAATTTATAGGCATGTGGTTCACTTTCAATCACTTCCTCTTTCAGAAAACATGTATTCCTCTATGATTCTTTAGTGGTCTTTTCAATAGACTTCTTTCTAAAAACATTATTTTCGATTCTATACTCATTTTTGAAGCAAAACTCACACACTCTTCATGATAAACCGTAACCCTAATATTACCATTAGATGTATAACTGGTTGGAATGAATGTATATATATCAATATAAGATTTCCTATATATTTTCAAATATAATTTCAATGCATTATTTAAAGTTGGAACCAGTTATATAATTAATTCACAATATGGTCTATTCATGCATCATCTCTTATTCATCAACACAGGGTACGCCTATTTTATCCGCAATACTAATTTATAAGTTTTCAAAATATTGCTCCTCATATTGGTGGAAGAAATACTCATGTAATCTGATCTAAATATATATTTTACCACAGTAATATTCTTGACACAAAATGCAAAGGTCACACTAATGATTGTACTAAAGCCTAAATTTAAAGTGAGCATGGATTACTAAAAACCTCCATGTCTAGGTTCCCTAATGCGCTCAAATGTCAATCCTATTGGTGACTAAATAATTGTTTCTTCCTAAGATTATATATTCAACCTCAACCCTGTTGAAAATGTCTAATCCTATCACTCACTTTAGACGTTGCCTGATTTCCTAATGTGTCTATTGATACATATTTACTCTCTTTCCTACATATTTTCCCCAGTTCATCATTGTGACTGACTCTTCACATGTGCTGACATTTACATTCACTCTCTAACTAAAACCCTATTGCTAAAGAACTTTTGGTCCAACTCCTAGACTCACTCTTCTTCCTAATCCTACTGACAATCTTCCTAATCCTTTGGACTATCCCTTTTGGACTGGATGATCTCTTCTAAATTCAGTCATCTTAGGTACAGCATCCTATGCCATTGTAAATGAATTTATCTGAGACCTCGGTACAGAACATAATTCAAGCTTAGTATGCCAATCAATTGCCAAATGCCCTTCTGGGCTTCAAATCTTACCTAGATTTCTGTTTTTGTACTTATATTTCAAGTCTATATTCTTATAAGTATCACAGGTTCCCAAACCATTATTCATCCAGCAGAATGATTCCTAACCAAAATCGAACACGCTATTAACCCTAACCATACAATGTTCCGTCAATCTAACTTTACAGAAGAGCAGGGACCGAGTTGGTCTTACAATACAGGAATGTAGGGGATCTTCCATCTGCTGAAAACCTCAAAGGTCCATGCAGAAATGATCCATGGAGAAGATTTAGGCAGCTATTTAGGACCTGAGAGAGCAAAAGTCATCTTCCATGGCAAACAACCTAATCAGGATGAAGGGATGTTTCTGAATCAGCCTCTCTCTTCTTAATGTAGAGAAGTCGGACCAAACCAGGCCTTTGTGGAGAGCTGTTCCCAGGTGCCTGTGGTTTCTATACCATTCTAATTTGTGAATGTGTCACAGGAAATAGGGGCAGCCTCCATCTTATGAGAACCTAGGAAGCAACTGTTAGGACATATTGGTGGCCAAGTCAGTGACCTCATTCAGTTCCTGAAGGAAGTGACCTCACATACTTCCTTGGTGATGGAATTCTCTGAATTTGGGATCCAGGAAGCCAGGCACCCAGAGCCATTACCCGTCCAAGTCCCAGTGGTCTCACTTGTTTGGATTTACCAAGGATAGAATCAGTCTTTCTAGGTACCTATTCATGTGAAGGTGGCCAAATTCCAAGAAAGCTCTGAAGAGGGGCCTTTACTGACAAGACTGGAATTGGCTCACCACTGCCTCCTGACAACTTCACAGAGTTGGTGAATAACACCAGATCTGAGACAGGAAAGGCCATTTCGGAGGAACATCGTATGGCCTACCAGTCAGAGGACACTCAGAAGAGTCACAGACCTACTTGGGGGAAGGAGGTGCCTGGGTGTGTGGATGTCAGTTTGTGGTTTTGTCTCATGTTCTGAGAATAGGTAAAAAAACGTGATTTATTTCTTTTGGAATGGACTGTTTCTAATAAGTCATTTGACATGGTGAGTGTTTCTATTTCTGTGTATCCCACTGTGTCCGTGGTTGTACACATTAGAAAAGAGAATGCATCAATGAATATGTCCTGTGTAGTAGAATGCCTCCCACCAATCAACCTGTCCAATTTATGAAAGGACTGCGGCTTGCCTTACCAATGGGAAACACCTACAACCTTCCTAAGTTCCTGTTTTCTTCCAGAATTCTGGCCACTAGCCAGAATAGGCTCATCGATTTTTATCCATGATATGTACCACCTCCAATCACTGTGACATGACCATGTACTGAAGAGCTGAAGGGAATGGCATGGAGAGCATCTCAGAAAACTCAGATATCAGTGTGGCCAGGAAACTCTCAGTGGAGAAACCCTGCTTTGGGCCTTTTGCTTACATTTTGTTCTGTTGCCCTGAATGTCAGGAAGGTATTTGCCTCTGGCTACCCCTTTGTGAAGACTGAAAAAAACAGTTATCAAATGGAAATGAATGAGGATCACCTGTGGCTCTTGGCATAATTGCTTTGGAAAGGGAGGTGTCTGAATCAGCCACTTGGCCCTGTGTGAGGCTCCAGCTTAGCACATGATGGATCTAAAGAAAGATCCCGTGTGTGCATCCAAAACCAAAATGGCAAAAAGATCAGTCATTGTGGATGAAGTCTCTAGCCTTTTTCTGTGATGTTCCTGACTCCATCAAGTGAGAATAGGGATCCTTTGGGTCAAATGAGTTCTTCAAAGCCCTGGAGAAGTGCTTGGGTTTTCTCATGACTCCAAACCACATAAAGAATCTATACCTGACATTCAGTAGGCCTCAAAATGGAGAAGCAGAGGAGTATTAATGGCAGGTCTATTTAATTCCCCCTGGTTTACAGGAATGGTGTCCAGGCCACCCTGACTTTAGGCAAATGAGGGCCAAGGGTGCTCATTTTGGTCACTGTCTTGGGCTGCGCCCCTCATGGAAACCTTCAGCCAGAGGTTATGATTAGTGTCTATATGGAGAAGATGAGGGCCTTGTGGGAGTGTTTAGGTTTTAATTTTGGTCATTTGTGTGGCGATTGGAAGAAATGACTGGGTCCAACTGGGCTTGAACTCTGGTGTGAGTTCAAGGGGACTTAGAGACTGAGTTCTGGAACTGAACTCAGAGAAGTATTGCCATGAATTGTGTTGGGATTTTAGCAGGCCACACATGAGAGTCGCCCTTATAAACTGAGATCTAGGTCCAGGTTGGCTTTCCACAGAGCACTGAGAATCTCAGCCTGGATATCACATGATTTTTTCTGAAAAACTTGGCAGGCATACTTGAGCGTCAAAACACACGTGGACCTCACATTGTAGACCTCAATAGTCCTGGATTTCTGTGACCTTTTGGCCACTCCTTGGGAAGACTTGCCTGTGAGAGTTTTCCAGAGGTTTCATTGAAATGAGCTTCCTCACCATTTAATGTTTCCTGAAAAAATTGAAACCAACAGTGCCTCCAACCTCATGCTTGAATAATGGCTCGATAAATACCATGAAATTTTTTAAATTCCTTTGACCAGGTTGCACAGGAGAACCTTTGGATGTACTGTTGCTGACGATGAGTGTACCAGACAGTTCCTTGATTGACTAAGTTTCATGAAAATGGTGTAGAACAGAGATGCCAGTAAGTTCAAGCCTGCTGATTAGTGGACCTAGAGCAGAGATGTGCAGTTTTGTGATAAAACTTCTGTCGTGGGGCCTTGTGGATCTGCCTTTGACTTCCAAATGGCATGTGGCTGACATGGTGCATCCAGCAGACCCTTATATGTAAAGGCATCTTTTTATAACAAGAGGTTTAAGGGAAATGTTCACAATCAGGTTATTATGGTCAAGGGGGCAAACTATGTGGGCTAGAAACCTGGTTGGTGCATTCTCCTGCTGACCCTGACCCACCACACATGACAGAACTCCCTCCAGCACTGTGTTCCAGTTGAGCTCCTTGTATTCCATGAAGCAAATACCAAATTCCCAGTGCAGCACCAAGAATCACCACGAAATGTGGAGGATGACCAAATGGTTTCACAGTCAACATGTGGATACACTTAGCTCCCCGTGGCCACAGTTTACCTACAAAGAGAGAATTCAGCACTGCTGCCTCATGTTCATTGGAAAATAAGAAACCATATCCACAAGGTCAAAGAGATGAAGACCCAGCTTTGATGGTCTCCCTAGAAAGGAAGCTAAAGCTCCTGACAACAACATATGTTTTAAGTGCCCAACCTCAGAGACAGTTTCTCAAGAAGTCTTTAGGCAGGCAGAGGTCCATGTTTGTGGAGTTTTTACCCTGTCCCTTACTTTTGGAAATTCCTCTACCACTTCCAAGGTTGTAAACTCCTGATCGTATTCCATTCCAGATATGTAGTCACGGATTTTCTAACTCTTCTCCTCTAATTGTGTCTTACTTGGGGCGAAGGTGATATCTAGGTGTTGTTCTTGATGAGAGTGGGAAGATTTTTGTTTACCACATATTTGCATACACATTGGATTCATTTTCCTATTTTCCATTCGATATACTGAATCCCTGACACTAACTCACACCCTACTAGACTCTGATTACTAATCCTAATATGATGGAGGAAAGTAACCCAAACATTATAGAAACATAAGCAGTTCAGAGGAGACATGGTGTATAGTTGGACTTGCTTTTTGCATGATAAATGGTAGGTGTTATAAATATAGTCAATTGTTAATTGAAATAGTTCTCCATTGTTTTTAATGTTAACTTATTTCTGAATTCCTGTCTCCATTTCTCTGGAGCCTATTCAGCACATGTATTTTTATATGCACATATAGAATCCTACCTGGTATCACACGTACATTTTTGTGAGGTGGCTGACTTTGCAGATACAAATTGTGAGAAGAGATCACTCCTCCTAAACGCTTTTGGATCTTAAAATTCCACCTATGGGTGAGGTTCCTAGTTGAACAACATTATACATAAATCCATGTTCACTAAAATGAATACTTTTTAATCTGTGGATGATATATATTTCATGATAAATTTTGATACGCATATATATTTATATATTGCTACTTTTAAATGTATCTGTGATATATATATATATATATATATATATATATATATATATTATACACCCTCCGATTTTTCAAAATATGAAATATATGTGTCTTATATACACTCCATAAATTTATTCATGTCATGAATGTTGATTTATAATAAAATGTTCACAAGATTATGCTCAGATATATTCATCCACCTGAAATATATATTTGATTCCTAGTACTGAAAACTAACTTTAGTAAATGGTCCTTTCAAATCCTAATGTTTCTACAGTAACTGACCCAGTTTAACATCAATGCAAGTAGATTCCTATGGGACATGATATGTATTTTGACATTCATTTTCATTCAACACTGGTACATTACTATTTTTTTCAGTTTTTGCACATCATAGGATATATATTTCATCCACAAGTTAGGAAATTTATACGTTTTTTTATACTTACAATCACTTCCTGCTTCAGAACACATGTATTCCTCTATGTTTCTTGACTCGTCTTTTCATGAGACTTCTTTCCAAACACATAATTTTTCATTTTCATAATCACTTTTGAAACTAAACTCACACACCCTTCATGATAAAACATAACCCTAATATGACCATTAGATGCATTACTCATTGGAATGAATGATTGTATATCAATATAAGATTTCTTATATATTTTCAGATATCAATTCAATCCATGATTTAAAGTGGAAACAGCTATATTATTTATTCACAGTATTGTCAATTCATGCATTACTTCTATATTCATAGACACAGGGAACAACTCTGTGTACCCCCAACACTAATTTATACCTCTTCAAAATATTGCTCCCAGAAATGTTAGAAAAAATATGCATGTCACCTGATCTACATATACATTTTATCACTGTAATATTCTGATCACAAAATGCAAAGGTCAAACTTATGATTGTAGCACATCCTAAATGGAAAGTGATCCTGGATTATTAAAAACATCCATGTCCAGGTTGCCTAATGCTCTCCAATGTCAATCATATTTGTGACTACATATTTGTTTCTTCCTAAGATTATATATTGAAACTCAACCTGGTTGATCATGTCTAATCCTATCATTCACTTTATACATTGCCTGATTTCATAATGTGTGTATTGATATCTAATTTCCTACATATTTTATCCAGTTCATCATTGTGACTGACTCTTCACATGTGCTGACATTTACATTCACTCTCTAACCGAAACCCTATTGCTAAGGAACTTTTGTTCCAAAACCTATACACAGTCTTCTTCCTAAACCTACCAACTATATTCCTAATCCTACCGACTATCCCTTTTTGAATGCATGTTCTCTTCTACATTTAATTATCCAAGTAAAGTTCGGGTGAGGTCGAAGGAAGAGACCACCAAGAGACTATCTCATGCAACAGCAAAGGGTTTATTGGGGGTCCAGCATGCTGATGCTCAGAGCTCACTTGAATAGAGTAGAGAGCCCTTAGAACAGCTTAAGCAGAGCTTATACACTTTCCTTGGTGACGGCAGGGAGGGAAGTTTATTGATGGGTCAGGGCGAGTGGTCAGTTTGCATGCAACCCAGTGAGGGAGCACATTCTGCAGTTAGTCAGTTGGGGACAGCATATTCTGGGAACAAGATTAGCAAACATTTCTCAAGATTTCAACAGTGTTTTGTTAAGCATACAGGAAAAAAGGAAGTGAAAAGTGCCTATTTTATTGATCTTTCATTCCCCACTTCTTCTTCTGGCTACTTTTAATCATAAAAGTGATCATTGCGGGGTGTCACATTCTATGTTTGCTAGTGGGGTATTACCATAAGTTTAACTCGTCCAATTTGAGCTTGGAGAAAAGAAATTACACGGTTGAGCAAACAGGGTTTTATAGTTAGCAATAATATGAGGATTATTATTGAAATGGCCAGGGTTGATAAATGCGTAGTTAACCAGGGGGACTGTGTGAACCAAGACTCAAACCACCCTTTTTGGGCCTCTCTCTCTCAATGACACTCTTCAAGGCATCTTTTTAATTTACTCCTAGATTTTTTTAAAACTCCAGTATGGTCGGCAAAAACACAAGATTCTCCATCAATGCAGAACAAAGGCCCCCTTCTCTCATGAAGAGGAGGTTCAACCCTCGCCTGTTCTGTAAAACAACTTCAGAGAGAGAGGTTAAAGATTCCTGCAAAGCCAAGATGGAGGTTCCTAATATCTTTAAGTTTTGGTCTATTGCTGCTTCTAATTGTGTCATTTGTTGTATCCCATGGACCAAGGCAGTGGTTCTTGTGCTCACACCTGCAGCAACTCCTATTCCTAATAGGATGGCTAAAGTGATGGATATATGTTTTCAGTGGAACCGGGTTTTATGCCTCCTTATTTGATCTTCAAATGAACCTGCATTATGATAAAGCACTCTGGGAAACCTCTGCACCTTTACAAAATTAATCACATCGTCTTGACAATTTCATGAAAACATAAACAATGTTTAAGTCTATAGAATTATACTGTTATAGAGACGGACATGGCAAGGCACCTAAGACACTACCAAAAACAGGGAAACTTTCCATTTTATTTGCAACCGGATTCAGAGGGCATTACTTCTGTTATAATCAATTAATTCCCTGAAACCCACGTTTAGGTAGTTTCAGAATTTTGTACCCGACATATAAGGGAAGGGGCGCAGAAGTTCACAGCCTGCAGAAGTTCACAAAAAGCAGATTTTTTCTGTTTTTTTCCTCTGTTCTGGGCAAGTTAACTTTTCAAGGCCACCTGGGTGAAGGAGAGCTTTTTCTTCCCTTTATTTTTCCCCCTTCCAGCTGTTACCATGGAGCCCAGTTGGTAACTTCTTTATCTTAGAAATGTAGCCATCTCTGTGAAGCCCCAGCTCAATGCCAAAGGCCTTGTTCACATATTTTGTGAAAAACTAGTAAGGGGGTGTCTAACTTAGGAGTGCTGATATTTTTAGCCAGTGGCCAAGTACAACAGGGCAACAGGAAAAGAGGAAGTTTATCTACTTTGAAGTCTTTCATGGGGACTCTTTTGCTGAAAGTGCTAAAGTCAGCCATGCTGAAGACTTCTGTAGAATTTCAGTTAATGTTTTTCTGTGGGCCTGGAACAGAGGGGGGAGATGGGGAAGGCGTGGCTTTGAGCAGCTCCGTGGATCTGAGAATGAGGTAGCAGAGATGTGAAAGAATACTGGGAAAGGGGTTTGTGATTTTCCTAGCAACAAAAAGGTGAGCAGTAGAACAGGTAGAGCAGAGGGGAAGATGGGAGTTAGTATCCCTAAAATCCTGTGAGGGACTTTAAATTCTTAGTAATCTGTTTTCAGTGATGACAAAGAAACTTTAAAGGCCATTTTCACTACATCTTGGATAGGGGTCTGAGGGTTCTCCTCAGCTGGTTTGAGCTTTGGGTTAGCTGGTAAGAGGAACTGGTGGGACCCGGTGTGGGCACTGACTGGAGAAGAGAGGAGTGATTCGGTGGAGGGTTACCTCAGTACCTGCTACCTCAGAAAGGGGGAAATGGTCTGAGATCCGGCGGAGGTTTGGGTTTTTAATCTAGTAATTGGAGGGGAGAAATCATGTTGCTGAGGTGAGAGTGACAGCAGAGAGTCTGGAGCAGAAGGCTGAGTGTGAGGACCTATTGGAGAAGCATAGTTCAGGATGTGAGCGAAGGAGGGAAAAGGCCTCCACATAAGGAAATCTCCTTTCACCCTTTTGAGGACATTCAGAAGTTAAAAAGGTCATGCAGAATTTGAGGATCTAGAGACCCCTCTAGGGGCCAACAGTTTGGGTGATCTAATTGGTAATAGGGCCAATGCTGTGTACAGAATTTGATGAGGAGTTTGGGTTCCATCATGCACTGCCTGTATGATCACATCCCTAGACTTACAGAAGAAGTCGGCATTCCCCCCACACAACCGTGACTGTTTGTGGCTTTGGTAGTCCACCGGGCAAACATAGTAATCTAGGCTAGCCAACCTGCATCTGGCTCGCGTGTCCCTACATCCATAATGATTGTTTCCATTATCAATGGTGCAGAATGGATTTAATGGAAATTTAGTGGGATCCTTTTCATCAGGTATATCCCAATAGGAAAGACCTATAGCCAGCTGACAAATGTCTGGGTGGATAGATGTACACCAAGTCCCTAAGTGGGCTGCATGCGAGATAGATCATACTTCTTTACCAGTAGGATTTGTGATCAGCCATCGCTGCTGAACGGGTTTAATAGGTTTAGGACTACTGGTGGTCAAGGGAAGAGTCTATAGCCTTAGACACAGGGTAAATACACAATTTGAAAGTTTTACCAATCTTTTCCAGTTTCCAGCCAGAGTCTGGACAGGGCGCAGGCTTGAGATGAGAGGTATGGATCCAGGAAGTGATTCTGTCTTCCTTTACCACTCTAGTGTTATAAGTAGCACCTTGTATCGTCATTTCCAGTGGGGTTTCAGGGATGACACCTGATGTCGACTTATGTAGATGAAGTCTCTTACTTGATATTGATGTAGAGTCCATTCGTCCCCAGGTTGATAGGCATTGGCCATCTGTTTTCACAGGTATCCCTGAGTTCTTTCAAGAGCTTTAATTCAGTCAAGCAATGGGGTGTGGAAGGAATCGTTAGGTCTTAGAGTTGGGGTTAGGTCCCTTACTGAAGGAGGGGCACCATGGACAATTTCATAGGGGGTGAGGTTACACGAAGAAACAGAGGGAGTATTTCTTCCATGAAATAGTGCATAAGGCAGGAGCATAGTACAATCTATTATGCAGGTTTCTAAGCTTAATTTCGTTATGGTCTCTTTAATGGTTCTATTCATTCTTTCTACCTGTCCTGAACTCGGTGGTCTATAAGCACAATATAACTTTTAATTAATCCCCAGGGTTTTGCCTAACCCCTGACTTACCTGGGCTACAAACGCCAGTCCATTATCAGACCTTATTACTTAAGGCAGGCCGTATCTTGTAAAAATATCTTTCAGGATCTTCTTGACGACCATTTGCGCTGTTTCGTTTTTTTTTTTCTTTTTTCCTGGAAAAGGCTTCAATCCATCCTCAAAATATATCTACAAAGACTAGGCGATATTTAATTTCAAACCTTGCTGGCTTAATTTTAGTAAATTCCACTTCCCAGAATTGTCCTGGTCTTGTTCCTCGTAGGTGCTTTTTTGCAGGAAGCTTGGAATGGTAAGCATTATCCATGACAGACCTGACAGGCTTTTGTTACCCATTCAGTTATTTCCTTTTGCTTTGAGTCGGTTAGTAAAAAACTCTGTTCTTGATCCTTCAGGAATGAATGCAATTTCTTTGAACCAAGTTGAGTGAGTTGATGTACATTTTCTACTGACATATATAGAGCCGTGACTATAGGAGTTTTTACTGAAGGATTTAGAAATTCCACTTGTGGTCCTTCAGGGTTAAAAGTTATTTTGGCCCGGAGCTTGGTGAGCAGATCTCTGCCCATCAATGTGGCCGGGCATTCTGGGATTACTAAGAACGAGTGATGGATTTTTCCTTTCCCCTGGTCCATGGTCCTCTTAGTTGTCCAAGCCCGATATTTTCTGCCATTAGCCCCTTGAATTAGAGACCTTTTATTTGATAGAGAGACCAATGGGGCCTTAAGGGCAGAGTATATTGCCCCTGTATCCACTTCAAAGTTTGCTGGGGTCCCCTCCACTTAAAAATTTACCCTGAGCTCTCGGAGGGGATCTGAGCCCCAGCGTTCTTAGTCATCCTCCAGAGTCAGAATGGCTGGCTAGAGTGGCTGTCTCTTTCAATGGCACTCTTTGAAGCAGTGTCCTTTTTCTTTACAGTAGGCACATTAAATTGAGGCCAGGGGTGGCCTCTAGTATGGGCCCCGATGTCCATTCCTGTCTCCATGTTTCTTATTTCTGGCCTATTTGTTGTTGTGACCAGTACCTTAGTCAATGCCTTAGTCTGTTTTTGTTTCTTTTATCCTCCCTTTGCTCCCTACTCTTCCTCAGTTTCTCTCTTATAGTATACCTTCTCGGCTACTCTGACTAAATCTCTCAAAGTCATATCTTGTAATCCATCTAAGCATTGTAACTTTCATTTAATATCCAGGGCAGCTTCCCCATAAAGGCCATCTTGACAGATGCCTTTTGATCCTCTGCCTGAGGATCGAAAGGAGTATATCTCCTATATGCCTCCATAATTCTCTCTAAAAACATAGAGGGAGATTCATCAGGCCCTTGAATAATCTCTCTTAACTTGGCAAAATTTGTTAGTCGCCTAGCGGCCACTAAGATACCCACAATTAGAGACCAGCGATAAGTGGACAGATGCTCCCTACCTTCAAAGGTGTTGGGGTCCCAGTTTCGTCGATTCAAGGAAAAGCCTGGTTGAATATGTTGGGAAGTTTTGTCGGTCACCCATCTGGTCAGAGGATATTTTCTCCAGCATCCAGGAGGATTCTCTTTTGTTTCTCTATCATGAAGAGACAACCCTAGGTGTTGTTGACAGTCATCCCAAGTAGGCTGGTGTGAAAACATCAATGACTCAACCACACCTAGGAGCCGGGTGGGGTCCTCGGTAAAAGGGGGATATTTATTTTTCCAGTTATATTGGTCTGAAGAGGAGAAAGGTTAATACTGGTAGGCTTGCATTTTTCCCCCAAGGCCGTTGTCAATCATTGGCCCCTAGGGATGAGGGGGAGCATCATTCGAGTTCCAGGTTTTTCAATCATTCACTGCTGGTGAGTACCTTTAGCTGTGCTAGCTTCCTCCAGAGGAGGAGGGGCTGTGTGTGCTGCGGGGAAATTATCTGGAGGGCGCTGGGCTGGCTTCTCTTCCTCCAATGGTGGAGAGGTTGAGTCAGCAGCAGGGGAATCACTTAGAGGGTGTTGGTCTTTGGGGGACGTGGGCAGGAGATAAGGAGGGGGACGAGAGTCCAGTAGAGTCAAATCTTGTGACTCAGGGAGAACAGAGGGTGGAGGAGGAGGAGGAGCAGAGGGTTTGAGAGATCATGGGGGAAGGAGTAGGAGCGGGGGTAGGGGCAAGGAAATGCTTCACCCATGGAGGAGATTTGCAGAGGTCCTGCCAAGTTAAGATATATGGCTGTTGATCCGGATGGATATGTGGCCCTGGCTGAAAGACAATATGCTCAGACTTTTTAAATTAGTGGGAAGTAGAAAGATCCTTCTAGGGGCCATCCGAATCCAAAGGTGGGCCATTCTGAGGCACAGAGAGTCTGCCAGGTCCAGAATTTTACTGAAAAAGAAAGATTCTGAGCCCTTAAGGGTACTTTGGTCCAGTGATCAAGGGTCAGGGACAGAGGCATTGAAGTGCTCTGTCCCATAATGAAAGATACACAAACAGTAAAAGCGATGACACACGACACAGACACGACAAGAAAATAAAGACAGACAATGGAACTTCCAACACTGAGACCAGGAATAAGTATCTGGCCAAACCCGATGGGCTGGCGATACCGAATCTGAAACAAAATATCACTGAGTTGAGGAGACTATTGCTCCTCGATTTCCCGAGTACTCTGGTGCATCCCCCAGGGATGTGGCCTGTGGCTCTGTGACACGTATGTCAGCCACCATCGGAGAGAGGTCACACTCTTCATTGACAGCCATTTTGCGAAGCCCTAACCTGAAACCTGAAACCAGAAAGAGGCACCATACATACCCCAAGAGGAGCCTGTTGGGGTCTCTCGTTCGCCGCTGCCGGATCTCACTGGAACCTCCATATGTAAAGGTCAGACGAGCATCGGGTGAAGAGACCACCAAAAGACTGTCTCATGCAAAAGCAAAGGTTTTATTGGGGGTCCAGCATGCTGGGGCTCAGAGCTCACTTGAATAGAGCAGAGAGCCCTGAGAACAGCTTAAGCAGAGCTTATATACTTTGCTTGGAGAGGGCAGAGAGGGAACTTTATTGTTTGGTCTGGGCGAGTGAGCAGTTTACGTGCAACCGGGTGAATGAGTACATTCTGCAGGTTGGCAGTTGGGGACAGCACATTCTGGGAACAAGATTAGCAAACAGTTCTCAAGATTTCAAAAGTGTTTTGTTAAGCATACAGAAAAACGGGAAGTGACATTTACCTATTTTACTAAATTTTCATTACCGAATATACTTTGCCAGATTTCCTAATGTCTCTATTGAAATCTGCTTTCCTACATATTTTCCCCATTTCATCATTGTGACTGACTCTTCACATGTGCTGACATTTACATTCACTCTATACCCGAAACCCCATAGCTAAAGAACTTTTGGTGCAAATCCTATACTCACTCTCCATTCTAAACTTACCGACTATCGTCCTAATCCTACCGACTATTCTTTTTTTTAATTTTTTTTTCTTAAAGAAAGAGTTAGAGAGAGAGGGAGAGAGAGAGAGAATTTTTTAACATTTATTTTTTTTAGTACTTGGCAGACACAACATCTTTGTTTGTACGTGGTGCTGAGGATCGAACTCGGGCCGCACGCATGCCAGGCGAGCGCGCTACCACTTGAGCCACATCCCCAGCCCCCCGACTATCCCTTTATGACTGGAAGTTCTCTTTGACAATAAATAATCCAAAGTACAAGGTCCTATGCATTTGTATATTGATTTATCTGAGACATCTGTGCAGAAAATACATCAATGCTAAATATTGCAATCAAGGGCCCAACACCCTTCTGGGCTTCAAATATTACCTTTATTTCTGTTTTAGTGCTTATATTTCACCTATATATTCTTGAAAATATCGAAGTTTCGCCATACCATTATTCATCCAGCAGAATGATTCCTAACCCCAATCGAAACTGTTATTAACCCTAACCATACACTCTTCCCTCAATCTAACTTTACAGAAGAGCAGGGACAGAGTTGGTCTTACAATACAGGAATTTACGGTTTCTTCCAACTGCTGAGAAACTCAAAGGTCCACGCAAAAATGATCCCTGGAGAAGTTGTAGGCACATATGTACGAACTGAGAGAGCAAAAGTCATCTTCCATTGAAAACAACCTGGTCAGGATGAAGGGATGTGTCTGAATCAGCCTCTCTCTTCTTAATATGGAGAAGAAGGACCAAACTAGGCCAGTGTGGAGAGCACTTCCCGGGTGCCTATGGTTGATATACCATTCTAACTTGTGAAAGTGTCACAGGATGTAGGGGCAGCCTCCATTTTATGGGACACTTTGAAGCAACTGTTAGGACAAAGTGGTTGCCAAGGCAGTGACCTCATTCAGATCTTAAAGGAAGTGACCTCACCTAACATCCTTTGTGATGGAACTCTCTGAACTTGGGATCCAGGAAGCCAGGCACCCAAATTCAGTCTCAGTCCCAGTCCCAGTCGCAGTGGTTTCAATTGTTCAGATTTACCAAGGACAGAGTCAGTCTTTGTTGGTACCTACGGAGGTGAGGATGCCCAAATGCCAGGAAAGCTCTGAAGAGTGGCCTTTCCTGAGAAAGCAGTTAGTGGATCACCGCTGGCTCCTGAGAACTTCACAGTGTTGACCAAGGAGACCAGATCTGAGACAGGACAGGCCATTTCGGGGTAACATAGTATGGCCCACCAATCAGAGGACACTATGGATAGTCACAGACTGACTTGGGGGAAGAAGGTGTCTTTGTGGATGTGGGTGTTGGTTTGTGGTTTTGTCTCATGTTCTGAGAATAGGTAATAAAGGCGGTTTTTTGGTTTGAAGTGAATTGTTTCTAATAAGTCTTTTGAAAAGGCGAGTGTTTCTAAGTCTGTGTATCCCACTGTGTCCGTGGTTCTAGACATTAGAAAAGAGAATGCATCAATGGATGTCTCCTGTCTAGTAGAAATCTTCCCAACATTCATCCTGCCAATTTATGAATGGACTGCAGCTTGCCTTATGAATGGGCAACACCTACTATCTTCCTAAGATTATATTTTGTTCCTGAATCCACTCCACTCTCCAAAATAGGCTCATGGTTATGTGTCCAATACATATACCACCTCCAAGCTCTGTGACATGGCCATGTACTGGATAGCTAAAGGGAATGGCGAGCATCTCAGAAAACTCAGATATCAGTGTGACCAGCAAAGTCTCAGTGGAGAAATCCTGCTTTGGGCCATTTGCTTACCAATTGTTCTGTTGCCCTGAATTTCAGGAAGCTTTTTGCCTCAGACCACCCCTTTGTGAAGCCTGAAGAAATGAGTTGTCAAATGCAAATGAATGGGCATCACCTGTGGCTCTTTGCTTGATTGCTTTGGAAAGGGATGTGTCTGAATCAGCCTCATGACCCTATGTGAGGCTGTGGCTTAGATTCTTAGCACCTGATGGATCTAAAGAAAGATACCATGTGTGCATCCAAAACCAAAATGGCCAAATGAGCAGTCATTGTGGATTAAGTCTTTTGCTTTCCTCTGTTAGGTTCCTGAAATCCATCAAGTGAGAATAGGGATAATTTGGGTCAAATGAGTTCTTCAAACCCTGCAGAGACTAGACCAGAGGTGCTTGGCTTTTCTCATGACTCCAAATCACATAAAGAATCTATACCTGAAAGTAAGTAGGCCCCAAATTGGAGATGCAGAGCATTATTAAGTGCAGGCCTGTTTAATCACTCTTGGTTCTCAGGAAGGGTGTCCAGGCCACCCTGACTTTAGGCAAATGAGGGGCAAGGGAACTTATTTGGATACTTTCTTTGTCTGCACCCCTCATGGAAATTTCCAGCCAGAGGTTATGATAAGTGTCTATATGGAGGATGTTGAGGGCCATGTGGGAGTGTTTTGGTTTTAATTCTGGTCATTTGTGTGGCGGTTGAAAGAGATGACTTAGTTCACCTGGGCTTGAACTCTGGTGTTATTCCCCTTAGAGACTGAATTCTGGAACTGTCCTCAGAGAAGTATTGCCATGAATTGTGTTGGGATTTTAGGAGGCAACACATGAGAGTCACCCTGAAATCTGAGATCTAGGCCAAGGTGGCTTCCACAGAGCACTGGGAATCTCAGCCAGGATTTCACGTGATTTTATTCTGAAAGTCTTGGCAGCCATAATTGAGAGTCAAAACACACATGGACCTCACATTTTAGACCTCAATGGGCCTGGATTCATGTGAAATATTGGCCACTCTTTGGGAAGCCTTGCCTGTGAGAGTTCTCCAGATATTTCTTTGAAATGAGCTTCCTCACCATTTAATGTTTCCTAAATAAATTGAAACCCACAGTGCCTCCAACTTCATCTTTGAAAAATAGCTATGTACATACCATGGATTTTTTGAAATTTCCATGACCAGGTGGCAATGGAGAAACTTTGGATGACTTGTTGCTGATCATGAGTGTACCAGACTGTGCTTGGATTTACTTGGTTTCATGAAAACAGTGTAGAAAAGAGATCCCTGTAAGTTGGAGACTGCTGAGTAGTGGGCCTAGAGCAGTGGTGTGCAGGTATGTGATAAAACATCTGTGGTGGTACCATGTGGATCTGCCCTTGGATTCCAAATGACTTGAGACTGACATGGTGATGTCAGCAGACCCTTATATATAAAAGCATCTTGTTATATGGAGAGGTTTCAGGGCAATGTTCAGAATCAGATTGCTATGGACAAGCGGGCAAGCTATGTGTGGTAGAAGCCTGGTTGGTGCATTTTCCTGCAGACCTTGACCCACCACACGTGACAGAACTCCCTCCATAACTGGTACTTGTTGAACTCCTTGTATTTCCTGAAGCAAATACCAAATTCACCATGCAGAAGCAAGAAACACCTCGAAAAGTGGAAGATGATCAAATGGCTTCACAGTCCACATGGGGAGACACTTAGACCCCAGTGGCCACAGTTTACCTACAAAGAGAGAATTCAGCACTGCTTCCTCATGTTCATTGGAAAATAAAAAAAAAAAAAAACATATCCTCCAGGTCACAGAGATCAGACCCAGCTTTGTTGGTCTCACTAGAAAGGATGCTAAAATTCCTGACAACAACATATATTTCAAGTGCCCAACCTCAGAGGCAGTTTCTCAAGAGTCTTTAGGCCCAATGAGCTCCATGTTTTTGAAGTGTTTACCCTGTCCCTTACTTTTGGAAACTCCTCTACCACATCCAATATTGTGAACTCCTGAATATTTTCCATTTCAGATATGTATTCACAGATTTCCTAACTCTTCTTCTCTAATCGTGTCTTATTTGGGGCAAAGGTAATGTAAAGGCAATGTTCTGGATGAGAGTGGGAATATTTTTGTGTAGCACATATTTGCATACACATTGGATTCATTTTCCTATTTTCCATTCGAATTACTGAATTCCTGACACTAACCCATACCCTAATAGACTCTGACTACTAATCCTAAAATGATGGACAAAAATAACCAAACAGAATGGAAATGAAAGCAGTTCAGAGAAGGCATGGTGTATAGTTGGACTTTCCTTTTGCATGATAAAGTGTAGGTGTTATAAATCTAGTCAATTTTTAATTGAAATAGATCTCCATGTGTTTTTAAAGTTAACAAATATGTGAATTCCTGTCTCCCTTTCTCTGTAGCCTGTTCAGCACATGTATTTTTATATGCAAATATAGAAACATAACTGGTATCACACGTACATCCTTGTGAGTTTGGCTGTCTTGGGAGATACAAATCATGGGAAGAGATCACTCCTCCTAAACGCTGTTGGAACTTAAAATTCAACCTATGGGTGAACTTCCTAGTTGAACAATATTATACATAAATCCATGTTCAGTAAAATGATTATTTTTGGATCTGTGGATGATATATGTTTCATAGTGAATTTCGATTGGCATGCATATTGATACATTTTAGTGTCTGTGTGTGTGTGTGTGTGTGTGTGTGTGTGTGTGTATATATATATATATATATATATATATACATAAATGCACACACACACATATCTATATATATATACACTCTCAAAATTTTTCAAAATATGAAATATATGTTTCTTATTATACACTCCCTAAATTCATTCGTGTTCATATATGTAAATTTATAGTCAACATTTCACAAGATTATTCTGATAAAAATTCATCCACTTGAAATACGTATTTGTTTCCTACTACTGAAAACTAACTTCAGTGAATAGTGCATACAAATCATAATATTTCTACAGTAACTGACCCAGTTTAGCATCAATGCAAGTAGATTCCTATGGGATATGATGTGTATTTTGACGTTCATTTTCATTCAACACTGGTGCATTACTATTTTTTCAGTTTTTGCACATCATAGGATATATATTTCATCCACAAGTTAGGAAATTTATAGGCTTTTTTTATACTTACCATCAAATCCTGCTTCAGAACATATGAATTCCTCTATATTTCTTGACTCATCTTTTTATGAGATTTCTTTCCAAACACATTATTTTCCATTTCCATAATAACTTTTGAAGCTAAACTCACACACCCTTCATGATAAAACATAACCCTAATATTACCATTAGATGTATAACTCGTTGGAATGAATGATTGTATATCAATATAAGATTTCTTACGTATTTTCAGATATCAATTCAATCCATGATTTAAAGTGGAAACAGTATATTATTTATTCACAGTATTGTCAATTCATGCATTTCTTCTACATTCATAGACACAGGGTACAACTCTGTGTACCCCCAATACTAAGTTATATCTCTTCAAAATATTGCTCCAAGAAATGTTAGAAGAAATACTCATGTCACCTGATCTACATATACATTTTATCACAGTAATATTCTGATCACAAAATGCAAAGGTCACACTTCTGATTGTAGCAAATCCTAAATGGAAAGTGATCCTGGATTACTAAAAACATCCATGTCCAGGTTGCCTAATGCTCTCCAATGTCAATCATATTGGTGACTACATATTTGTTTCTTCCTAAGATTATATATTGAAACTCAACCTTATTGATAATGTCTAATCCTATCATTCACTTTATACTTTGCCTGGTTTCATAATGTGTGTATTGATATCTGATTTCCTACATAATTTTCCCAGTTCATCATTGTGACTGACTCTCCACATGTGCTGAAATTTACATTCACTCTCTAACCGAAACCCTAGGGCTATTGAACTTTTGGTCCAAATCCTATACTCACTCTTCTTCCGAAACAGACCGACTATCTTCCTAATCCTAACAACTATCCCTTTTTGACTGGATGAACTCTTCTACATTCAATCATCCAGGGTACAAGGTGATATGCCATTGTATATTGATTTATCTGAGACATCTGTGCGAACGAAATTCAATGCTAAGTATTCCAATCAAGGACCCAATGCCCTTCTGGGCTTAAAATCTTACCTAGATTTCTGTTTTCATACTTATATTTCACATCTATATTCTTATAAATATCCCAGGTTCCCAATACCATTATTCATCCAGCAGAATGATTCCTAACTCAAATTGAACATGTTATTAACCCTAATCATACATTGTTCCCTCAATCTAACCTTATAGAAGAACAGGGACAGAGTTGGTCTTAATATAGAGGAATATAGGGGATCTTCCACCCGCTGAGAACCTCAAAGGTCCATGCAGAAATTATCCCTGGGGAAGATGAAGGCAGCTATAAAGGACCTGAGAGGGCAAAAGTCATCTTGTAAGGCAAACAACCTGGTTAGGATGAAGGGATGTGTGTGAATCAGCCTCTCTCTTCTTAATGTAGAGAAGATGGACCAAACCAGTTCTGTGTGAGAGCTGTTCCTGGGTGCTTATGGTTGATATACCATTCTAAGTTGTGAAAGTGTCACAGAAAGTAGGGGCAGCCTCCATCTCATGGGACCCTTAGAAGGAACTGTTAGGACAAAGTGGTTGCCAAACCAGTGACCTCATTCAGTTCCGAACGGAAGTGACCTATCTCACTTCCTTGGTCTTGGAACACTCTGAACTTGGAATCCCGGAAGCCAGGCACACAGAACCAGTCCCAGACCCAGTCCCAGTGGGCTCACTTGTTTGGTTTTACCAAGGACAGAATCAGTCTTTCTTGGTACCTACTGATTTGAGAATGGCCAAATGCCAGGAGAGCTTTGGAGAGTGGCCTTCCCTGAGAAAGAAGGTAGTGGCTCAAAGCTGGCTCCTGACAACTTCAAAGAGTTGGCCAAAAATTCCAGCTCTGAGACAGTACAGGGCATTTTGGGGGAACATAGTATGGTACAACAGTCAGAGGAAATTCCGGAGAGTCAAAGACCTACTTGGGGGAAGAAAGTCCTATGTTGTTGTGGGTGTGAGTTTGTTGTTTTGTCTCATGTTCTGAAAATTGGTAGGAAAGGCAGTTTGTTTGATTTGAAGTGGACTGTTTCTAGTAAGTTGTTTGACAAGGCAAGTGTTTCTATGTCTATGTATCCCACTGTGTTTGTAGTTGTAGACATTAGAAAACATAATGCATCAATGAATGTGTCCTGTCTAGTATAATGCTTCCCAAAATTCATACTGCCCGATTCATGATTGGACTGCAGCTTTCCTTATGGATGGGTAGCAATGACTAACTTCCTAATTTCCTGTTTTATTCCTGAATTCTGGCCACTCTCCGGAATAGGCTCATGGTTTTCTGTCCAAGATATGTACCACCTCCAAGCTCTGTGACATGGCCATGTACTGGAGAGCTGAAGGAAATGGGAGCATCTCAGGAAACTCAGATATCAGTGTGAACAGTAAAGTCTATGTGGAGAAACCCTGCTTTGGGAATTTTGCTTACCTATGGTTCTGGTGCTGTGAATATCTAGAAGGTCTTTGCCTTAGGCCACCCCTTTGTGAATCCTGAAGAAAAGAGTTTTCAAATGGAAATGAATAGGCATCACCTGTGGCTCTTTGTTTTATTGCTTTGTAAAGAGATGTGTCTTAATCAGCATATTTTCCCAGTGTGATTATTTGGAGAAGTAGATCAGTATTAATGGCAGGCCTATTTGATCATTCCTGGTTAACAGGAAGGGTTTCCAGGCCACCCTGACTTTAGGCAAATTAGAGGCAAGGGACATTATTTTGGGCACTGTCTTGGTATGCACCCCTCATGGAAACCTCAACCCAGGGGTTATGATGAGTGTCTATATAAAAGAAGATGAGGGCCATGTGGGAGTGTTTTGGTATTAATTGTGGTCAGTTGTGTGGCAGTAGGAAGAGATTCCTGGGTCAACCTGGGCTTGAACTATGGTGTGATTCCCCTTAGAGACTGAGTTTTGGAACTGAACTCAGAGAAGGATTACCATGAATTCTGTTGGGATATTAGAAGGCCACGCATGAGAATTGCCCTTGGAGACTGAGATTTAGGCCCAGCATGGCTTTCCACAGAGCACTGGGAATCTCAGCTAGGATATCACATGATTTCATTCTGAAAATCTTGGCAGCCATACTTGAGAGTCAAATCACACATGGAACTCACATTGTAGACCTCAATGGGCCAGGCTTCATTTGACCTTTTGGCCACTCTTTGGGAAGACTTGCCTGTGAGAGTTCTCCTGAGCTTTCATTGAAATGAGCTTCCTCACCATTTAATGGTTCCTGAATGAATTGAAATCCACAGTGACACCAACTTCATCCTTGAAAAATGGCTAGATAAATACCATGGAATATTTGAAATTCCCAAGAGCAGGTGGCACTGGAGAATCTTTGGATGTTCTGTTGCTGATCATGAGTGTACCAGACAGTGCCTTGATTTACTGGGTTTCATGAAAATGGTGTAGAACAAAGGTGCCAGTACGTTGGAACCTGCTTAGTAGTGGGCCTAGAGCAGTGGTTTGCAGGTGTATGATAAAACATCTGTGATGGGGCCACATGGATCTGCCATTGGCTTCCAAATGCTTTTTGACTGACATGGTGCAGCCAGCAGACCCTTATATGTTAAGGCATCTTGTTACATTGAGAGGTTTTAGGGCAATGTTCAGAATTGGGTTGCTGCAGACAAGGAGGCAAGCTTTGTTGAATAGAAGCCTGGTTGGGGCGTTCTCCTGCACACCCTGACCCACCACACGTGAGAGTACTCCCTCCAGCACTGTGTCCCCGTTGAACTCATGGTATTTACTGATGCCAATACCAAACTCCCAGTGCAGCAGTAAGAATCACCAGGAAAAGTGGAGGATGACCAAATGGCTTCTCAGTCCAAACGAGGAGACACTTAGCTCCCAGTGGCCACAGTTTACCTACAATGAGGGAATTCAGAGCTGCTGCCTCATGTTCACTAGAAAATAAGAAACCATGTCCTTCAGGTCACATATATGCACATCCAGCTTTGATTGTCTCACTACAAAGGAAGCTGAAGCTCCTGACAACAACATATATTACAAGGTCCCAAATTCAAAGGCAGTTTCTCAAAGAGTCATTAGGCCAGCAGAACTCCATATTTGTGGAGTATTTACCCTATCCCATACTTTTGGAAATTTCTCTACCGCCTCCAAGGCTGTGAACTCCTGAGCATTTTCATTTCCACATACGTATTCACAGATTTTCTAACTCTTCTCCACTAATTGTGTCTTAATTGGGGCGAAGGTTATGTCAAGGCATTGTTCTGGATGAGAGTGGGATGATTTTTGTGTAGCACATATTTGCATACACATTAGATTCATTTTCATATTTTCCATTTGAAATACTGAATCCCTGACATTAACCCATAACCTACTAGACTCTGACTACTAATCCTAATATGATGGAGAACAAGAAACCTAACAGAATAGAAATACAGGCCGTTCATAGGAGGCATGGTGTATACTTGGACTTCCCTTCTGCTTTATCAAGGGTATGTGTTATAAATCTAGTAAACTTTTCATTGTAATAGTTCTCCATGAGTTTTTAAAGTTAACACATATGTAAATTTCTGTCTCCCATTCTCTGTAGCCTATTCATCACATGTATTTTTTATGCATATTTAGAATCCTACCTGGTATCACAAGTACATTTTTGTAAGCTCGCTGATTTTGAAAGATACATATTGTGATAAGATATCACTCCCCCTAAATAATGATAGAACTGAAAATTAAACCTATTGGTGAATTTCCTAGATGAACAACATTATATATAAATCGATGTTCAGTAAAATGAATATTTTTGGATATGTGGATGATATGTATTACACGGTGAATTTCAATTAGCATTTATATTGCTACATTATAATGTCTGTGTGTGTCTATCTATCTATCTATCTATATCTATCTATATCTATATCTATATCTATATCTATATCTATCTATATCTATATATCTATATATCTATATATCTATATATCTATATATCTATATATCTATCTATCTATCTATATATATATATATATATATATATATATATATATATATATATACTGTCCAGATTTTTCAAAATATGAAATATATATGTCTTATTATACACTCCCTAAATTCACTCATGTTTCTATATGTGGTTTATAATCAACTTTTCACAAGATAATTCTCAGAAATATTCATCAGCCTGAAATACATATTTATTTCCTAGTACTGAAAACTAACTTCAGTGAATGGAGCTTACAAATCCTAATATTTCTACAGTAACTGAATCAGTTTAACATCAATGCAAGTAGAATCCTACGGGACATGATGTGTATTTTGAAGTTTATTTTTATTCAATATTGGTACATTATTATTTTTTCAGTTTATGGACATCATAGGATATATCATTTCATCCACAAGTTCAAAAATTTATAGGCATTTGTTTCACTTTCAATCACTTCCTGCTTCAGAACACATGTATTCCTCTAAGTTTCTTGACTGGTCTTTTCATGAGATTTTATACCAAACACATTAATTTTGATTTTCATAATCACTTTTGAAGCAAAACTCACATACCATTCATATTAATTATCACTCTGATATTACCATTAGATGTATAACTGGTTTGAATGAATGATTGTATGTCAATATAAGATTTCTTATATCTTTTCAGATATCAATTCTATCCATTATTTAAAGTGGAACCAGTTATATTATTTATTCACACTATGGTCTATTCATGCATTATCTCTATATTCATAGACACAGTGTACACCTCTTTGTACCCCCAATACTAATTTATACGTCTTCAAAATATTGCTCCCTGAAATGGTGGATGTGGACTCATGTCACCTGATCTTTATATACATTTAATCACAGAAATATTCTGGACACAAAATGCAAAGGTCACACTTATGATTGTATGAAAGCCCAAATGGAAAGAAAACATGGATTACTAAAAACATCCATGTCCAGGTTCCCTAATGCTCTCAAATGTCAATCCTATTGGTGACTACATATGTGTTTCTTCTTAAAATTATATATTCAAACTCAACCCAATTGAAAATGTCTAATCCTATCCCTCACTTTATACTTTGCCTGATTTCATTATGTCTCTATTGCTATCTGCTTTCCTACATATATTCCCCAGTTCATCATTGTGACTGACTCTTCACATGTGCTGACATTTACATTCACACCCTAATAAATAACCTATTGCTAAAGAACTTTTGTTCCAAATCCTATACTCACTCTTCTTCCTAAACATACTAACTATCTTCTTAATCCTACCGAGTATCCCTTTTTGACTGGATGTTCTCTTCTACATTCAATCATTCAAGGTACAAGGTCTTATGCTATTGTATATTGATTTATCTGAGACATCGGTGCAGAATGTAATTCAACGCTAAGTATCACAATTAAGGGCCCAATGCCCTTCTGGGCTTCAAATCTTACTTAGATTTCTTTTTTCATACATATATTTCATCTCTATATTCTTAAAATAATCACAAGTTTCCAATACCATTATTCATGCAGCAGAATAATTCCTAACCCAAATGGAACATGTTATTAACACTAACCATACACTGTTTGTGTTAATAACATGTTTACAGAAGAGCAGGGACAGTGTTGATCTTACAATACAGGAATGTAGTGGATCTTCCATCTGCTGAGAACCTCAAAGCTCCATGCAGAAATGATCACTGGAGAAGATGTAGGCAGGTATGAAGGACCTGAGAGAGCAAAAGTTATCTTCCATTGCAAACAACCTGGTCAGGATGAAGGGATGTTTCTGAATCAGCCTCTCTCATCTTAATGTAGAGAAGATGGACAAACCAAGACTCTGTGGAGAGCTGTTCCTGGTTCCCTATGGTTGATATACCATTCTAACTTGTGAAAGTGTCACAGGAAGTAGGAGCAGCCTCCATCTCATGGGACCGTTGGAAGAAACTCTTAGGACAAAGTGGTTGCCGAGGCAGTGATCTCATTCAGTTCCTGAAGGAAATGACCTCAAAGCACTTCCTTATTGATGGAACTCTCTGAACATGGGATCCAGGACGCCAGGCACCCAGATCCAGTCCCAGTCCCAGTCCCAGTGGTCTCACTTGTTTGGATTTACCAAGGACAGAATCAGTCTTTCTTGGTACCTACTAAGGTGAGGAAGCCAAATGACTGGAAAGCTTGGAAGAGGGGTTTTTCCTGGAAAAGCAGGTAGTGGCTCACTCCTGGCTCCTGACAACTTCACAGAGTTGGCCAAGGAGACCAGATCTGAGACAGGACAGGACATTTCGGGGGAACATAGTATGGCCCACCAGTCAGAGGATACTCCGGATAGTCTCATACCTATTTGGGGGAAGAAGGTGTCATTGTCGGTGTGGGTGTGGGTTTGTGGTTTTGTCTCATGTTCTGAGAATAGGAAGAAAAGTCAGTTTGTTTGGTTTGGAGTGAACTGTTTTTAGTAAGTCATTTAACAAGGCAAGTGTTTCTGGGTCTGTGTATCACACTGTGTCCGTGGTTGTAGACATTAGAAAAGAGAATGCATCAATGGATATGTCCTGTCTAGTAGAAATCTTCCCAGCATTCATCCTGCCCATTTTATGAATGGACTGTGGATTGCCTTATTAATGGGCAATACCTGTTACCTTCTTAAGTTGCTGTTTTCCTCCAGAATTCTGGACACTCTCCAGAATAGGCTCATGGTTTTGTGTCTAAGTTATGTACCACACCCAAGCTCTGTGACAAGGCAATGTTCTGGATAGCTGAAGGAAATGACGAGCATCTGAGAAAACTCAGATATCAGTTGACCAGGAAAGTCTCAGTGGAGAAACCCTGCTTTGGGCCATTTGCTTACCTATTGTTCTGTTGCCCTGAGAGTCAGGAAGTCTTTGTCTCACACCACCCCTTTGTGAATCCTGAAGAAAATAGTTTTCAAATGGAAATAAATAGGCTTCACCTTTGGCTCTTTACTTAATTGATTTGGAAAGAGTTGTGTCTGAATCAGCCTCTTGGCCCAGTGTGATTCTTTGACTTAGATTCTCAGCACCTGATGGATCTAAAGAAAGATCCCATGTGTGCATCCAAATCAAAAATGGCAAAAAGAGCTGTAATTGTGGATGAAGTCTTCTGCCTTCCTCTGTAAGGTTCCTGAATTCCATCAAGTGAGAATAGGGATCATTTGGGTCAGATGAGTTCGTCAAAGCCCTTCTGAGGCTATCCCGTAGGTGCTTAGGTTTTCTCATCACTCCAATTCACATAAAGTATCTTTAAGTGACACTCAATAGGCCTCAAATGGGAAAAGTGGAGCAGTATGACAGGCAGGCCTTTTTGATCACTCCTGGTACAAAGGAAGGGTGTCCAGGCCACCCTGAATTTAGGCAAATGAGGAGCAACGGAGCTTATTTTGGACACTGTCTTGGGCTGCGTCCCTCATGGACACCTCCAGCCAGAGGTTATGATGAGTGTCAATATGGAAGAAGATGAGGACCATGTGGGAGAATTTCGGTTTTATTGTGGTCATTTGTGTGGCAGTTGGAAGAGATGACTGGGTCCACCTGGGCTTGAACTCTGGTGTGATTCCCCTTAGAGACTGAGTTCTGGAACTCACCTCAGAGAAGTATTGCTATGAATTGTGTTGGGATTTGAGGAAGCCACGCATGAGAGTCATCCTTGGAAACTGAGATGAAGGCCCAGGGTAGCTTTCCACAGGGCACTCTGATCTCAACCAGGATATCACATGATTTTATTCTGAAAGACTTGGAAGCCATTGTTGAGAGTCAAAACAGACAATGACATCACATTTTAGACCTCAATGGCCCTGGCTTCATGTGACCTTTTGGCCACTCTTTGGGAAGCCTTGCCTGTGAGAATTCTCCAGAACTTACATTGAAATGAGTTTCCTCAACATTTAATGGTTCCTGAATGAATTGAAACCCACAGTGCATCCAACTTCATCCGTGAAAAATGGCTAGATAAATACCATGAAAATTTTCAATTTCCCATGACCAGGTGGCACTGGAGAACCATTGGATATTCTGTTGCTGATCATGAGTGTACCAGACAGTGCCTTGATTGATTGGGTTTCATGAAAATAAGTTGGAGCCTGCTGAGTAGTTGTCCTAGAGTAGTGGTTGGCAGGTGTGTGAAAAAACATCTGTGGTGGGGCCATGTGGATCTGCCATTGGCTTCCAAATGGCTTGTGACTGACATGGTGCAATCAGCAGACCCTCCTATGCAAAGGCATCTTGTTATATGGTGACGTTTCACGGCAATGTTTACAATCAGGTTGCTATGTTTAAGGGGGCAAGTTATGTGGGATAGAAGCCTGGTTGGTGCATTCTCCTGCATACCCTAACGCACCACGCCTGAGAGAACTCGCTCCAGCACTGTGTCCCAGTTGAACTCCTTGGATTCCATGAAGCAATTACTAAACTCCCAATGCAACAGCAATAAACACATATAGAATCCTACCTGGTACCACACCTACATTCTTGTGAGGTGAACGACTTGGCAGATAAAAATTGTGAGAGAAGATCACTCCTCCTAAACGCTGTTGGAACTGAAAATATAACCAATGGGTGAGCTTCCTAGTTTTACAACATTATATATAAATCCATGTTCAGTAAAATGAATATTTTTAGATCTGTGAATGATATATATTTCATTATGAATTTCGAATAGCATATATATTGCTAGTTTTTAATGTGTGTGTGTGTATGTATATATATGTGTGTTTGTATGTATATATATATGTGTGTGTGTGTGTGTGTGTGTGTGTGTGTGTATATATATATATATATATATATATATATATATATATATATATATATATATATATACATACACACATTCTCCAGATTTTTTAAAATATGAAATATTTGTATCTTAATATACACTCCCTTAATTCATTCATATTCATGTATGTGGATTTATGATCATCTTTTCTAAATATTATTCTCAGAAATATTCATCCACCTGAAATACTTTTTTGTTTTTAGTACTGAAAACTAACTTCAGTGAATGTTGCATACAAATCCTAATATATCTAGAGTAACTGACCCAGTTTAACCTCAATGCAAGAAGATTCATATGGAACATGATGTGTATTTTGATGTTCATTTTAATTCAACACTGGTACATTACTATTTCTTCAGTTTATGCACATCATAGGATATATATTTCATCAAAAAGATCACAAAATTATAGGCATTTTTTCACTTTCAATCACTTCCTACTTTAGAACACATGTATTCTTCCATATTTCTTGAGTGGTCTTCTCAAGATTCTTTTTTACAAACACATTATTTTCGATTTTTATAATCACATTGAAGCAAAACTCACACACCCTTCATGATAAACCATAACCCTAATATTAACATTGATGTATAACTTGTTGGAATGAATGATTGTATATCAATATACGATTTTTTATATTTTCAGATATCAATTCAATCCACCATTTAAAGTGGAAGCAGTTATATTACTTATTCACAGTTGGTCTATTCATGCATTATCTCTATATTCATAGACACCGGGTACACCTGTTTGTACCCCAAATACTAATTTATAAGTCTTCAAAATATTGCTCCCAAAAATGGTGGAAGAAATACTTATGTCACCCGATCTATATATACATGTTATCACAGTAATATTCTGGACACAAAATTCAAAGGTCAAACTTATATTTGTACCAAAGCCTAAATGGAAAGTGAACATGGATTACTAAAAACATCAATGTCCAATTTGCCTATTGCTCTCAAATATCAATCCTATTGATGACTACATATTCGTTTCTTCCTAAGATTATATATTCAAACTCAACCCTGTTGAAAATGTCTAATTCTATCACTGACTTTATACTTTTCCTGATTTTGTAATGTCTGTATTGATATCTGCATTCCAACATATTTTCTCCAATTCATCATTGTGACTGACTCTTCACTTGTGTTGACATTTACATTCACTCTGTAACTGAAACCCTATTGCTAAAGAACTTTTGTTCCAAATTTTATACTCACTCTTCTTCCTAAACCTACCGACTATCTTCCTAATTTTACCGACTATCACTTTTGAATGGATGTTCTCATCTACATTCAATCATCCAAGTAAATGTAGGGCGAGTGTCAGAGGATGAGACCACCAAGAGACTATCTCATGCAACAGAAAGGGTTTATTTGGGGTCCAGAATGCTGGGGCTTAGAGCTCACTTGAATAGAGCAGAGAGCCCTGAGAACATCTTAAGCAGAACTTATATAATTTTCTTGGAGAGGGCAGGGAGGGAAGTTTATTGATGGGTCAGGGGGAGTTAGCGGTTTGTGTGTAAACGCGTGAGGGAGTACATTCTGCAGTTTGGCAGTTGGGGACAGCACATTCTGGGAACAAGATTAGGAAACATTTCTCAACATTTCAACAGTGTTTTGTTAAGCATACAGAAAAACAGGAAGTGACAAGTACATATTTTATTAACATTTCATTCCCCACTTCTTCTTCTGGCTACTTTTAATCATAAAAGTGATTGTTGGGGGGTGTCACATTTTATGTATGCTAGTGGGGTATTAACATAAGTTTAACTTGTCCAATTTGAGCTTGGAGAAAAGAAATTACATGGTTGAGAAACAGGGTTTTATAGTAAGCAATAAAATGAGGATTATTATTGGACCGGCCAGGGTTGATTAAAACGTAGTTAACCAGGGGGACTGTGTAAACCAAGACTCAAACCACCAATTTTGGGTCTCTATCTCTCTTTGATGCTCTTCAAGGCATCTTTTTAATTTACTCATAGGGTTTGTTACAACTCCAGTATGGTCTACATAAAAAAAAAAAAAAAAAAACATTCTTTCCTCAATGCAGCACAAAGGCTCCCTTCTCTCATGAAATGGAGGTCCAAACCTCGACTTTTCTGTAAAACAACTTCAAAGAGAGAGGTAAAAGATTCCTGCAAAGTTGTGATGGAATTTTCTAATATCTTTAAGTTTTGATCTATTGCTTCTTCTAATTGGGTCATTTGTTGTGTCCCATGGACCAGGGCAGTGGTTCCTGTGCGAACCCAGGCAGCAACTCCTATTCATAATAGAATGGCTAAGGTGAGAGATATATGTTCCCAACTGAACCGGGTTGTATGCCCCTCTATTTGATCTTCCAATGAACCTGCGTCATAATAGAGCACTCTGGGAAACATCTGCACCATTACACAATTAATCACTTCTGTTGACCATTTCATAAAAACATAAACAACGTTTAAGTATATAGAATTATATTGTTGTAGGGACGGACAAGGCAAGGCACCTAAGATAGCACCAAAGACAAGGAAACAGTCATATTTGGTTGCAACCAGATTCAGAGGGCATTGCTCCTGTTGTAATCAATTAATCCCCTGAAACCCAAGTTTAGGTAGTTTCAGAATTTTGTACCCAACATGTAAGGGAAGGGGCTCTGAAGTTCACAGTCTGCAGAAGTTCACAAAGAGCAGTTTTTGTTTCTGATTTTTCCTCAGTTCTGGGCAAGTTAAATTTTCAAGGACACCTGGGTGGGGGAGAGCTTTTTTTTCCCTTTTTTTTCCCCTGCCAGCTGTTTCCATGGAGCCCAGTTTGTAACTTATTCATCTTAGCAATGTAGCCATCTCTATGAAGCCCCAGCTAAAGGACAGAAGCCTTGATCACATATGTTGTGAAAAACTAGTAAGGGTGTGTCTAGCTCAGGAGTGCTGATTTTTTTCAGCCAGTTGCCAGGTAGACCAGGGCAACACAAAAAGAGGAAGTTTATCTACACTGAACTCTTTTATAGGGACTCTTTTGCTGAAAGTCCTAAAGTTAGCCATGGTGAAAACTTCTGGATGAGGTCAGTTAAGACTTTCCTGTGGGCCTGGTACAGAGGGGGAAGACGGGGAATGCAGGGCTGAGAGCAGCTCTTTGGATCTGAGAATGAGGAAGGAGAGATGTAAAAAAATAATGGAAAAGGGTTTCGAGATCTTCCTAGCAACAAAAACATGAGTAGTAGAACGGGTAGAACAGAGCGGGAGATGGGAGTGAGTATCCCAAAAAGCCTGTAAGGGACTTTAAATTCTTAGTAACCTGTTTTCAGTGATGGCAAAGCAACTTTAAAGGCCATTTTCATTACATCTTGGATAGGGGTCTGAGGGCTCTTCTCAGCTGGTTTGAGCTTTGGGTTAGCTGGTAAGAGGACCTGGTGGGACCCAGTGTGGGCACTGACAGGAGAAGAGAGGAGTGAGTGAGTCGAGGGTTACCTCAGTACCTGCTTCCTCAGCAAGGGGGCAATGGTCTGAGAAACGGTGGAGGTTTGGGTTTTTAATATAGTAATTGGAGGGGAGAAATCAAGTTGATGAGGTGGGAGTGACAACAGAGAGTCTAGAGCAGAAGGCTGAGGGTGAGCATGTATTGGAGAAGCATAGTTCACGATGTGAGAAAAGGAGAGAAAAGGCCTCCACATAGAGGAATCTCCTTTCACCCTTTTGAGCACTTGCAGAAGTAAAAAAGGTCACACAGAATTTGAGGATCTAGAGACCCCTCTGGGGGCCATCGGTTTTGGTTGTCTAATTGGTAATATGGCCAATGCTGTGTAGAAAATTTCATGAGTAGTTTGGGTTCCATGTGGCAGTCCCTGTATGCTCACATCCCCATGACTTACAGAAGATGTTGGCGTTCCCCGCACACAGCCTTGACTGTTTGTGGCTTTGATAGTACACTGGGCAAACATAGTAATCTAGGCTAGCCAACCAGCATCTGGCTCGCGTGTCCCTACATCAATAATGTTTGTTTCCATTATCTATGGTATGGAAGGAATTTAATTGAATTTTAGTGGGATCCTCTTCATTAGGGATATCCCAATCGGGAAGACCTATACGCAGCTGACAAATGTCTGGCTGGAGAGATGGCCACCAGGTCCCTAAGCGGGCTGTATGCAAGATAGACCATACTTCCGTTCCAGTAGGATTTGTGATCAGCCATCGCTGCTGAACAGGCTTATGAGGGTTAGGACTACTGGTGGTCAAGGGGAGAGTCTATAGCCTTATCCACACAGCGAATCCACAATTTGAAAGGGTTTCCAGTCTTTTCCAGTTTCCAGCCAGAGTCTGGACAGGGCACAGGCTTGAGATGAGAGGTAGGGATCCAGGAAGTGATTTTGACTACCTTTACCTTGTAGGTGTTATAAGTAGCACCTGGTATGGTCCTTTTCAGCGGAGTTCCAGGGATGACACCAGATGTCGTCTTACATAGACGAAGTCTCTACTTGATATCGCTGTAGAGTCCCCTCATCCCCAGGTTGGTAGGCAGTGGCCATCTGTTTTCACAGGTATCCCTGAGTTCTTTCAAGAGCTTTAAGTCTGTTAAGCAAGGGGGTGTGGAAGGAATCGTTAGGTCTTAGAGTTGGGGTAGGTCCCTTACTGGAGGAGGGACACCATAGAGAATTTCACAGGGTGTGAGGTTACACAAAGAAATAGATTGAGTATTTCTTGCATGAAACAGTACATAAAGCAGGAACATAGTCCAATCTTTTATGCCGGTTTCTAAGTTTAATTTCGTTATGGTCTCTTTAATGGTTCTATTCATTCTTTCTACCTGTCCTGAACTCGGGGGTCTGTAAACACAATGTAACTTCCAATTAATCCCCAGGGTCCTTGCTAACCTCTGAGTTACCTGGGCCACGAACGCCGGTCCATTATCAGACCCTATTACTTTAGGCAGGCCGTACCTTGGAAAAATATCTTCCAGGATCTTCTTGACCACCATTTGGCTGTTTCATTTTTTTTCTTTTCTTTTCTTTTTTTTTGGGGGGAAGGCTTCAATCCATCCTGAAAATGTATCTACAAAGACTAGGAGATATTTAAGTCCATTCCTTGCTGGCTTAATTTCAGTAAAGTCCACTTCCCAGAATTGTCCTGGTCTGGTTCCTTGTAGGTGCTTTCCTGCAGGAAGCTTGGAAGGGTAAGAATTAACCAATTGATGGACCCAACAGGCTTTTGTTATCCATTCAGTTGTTTCCTTTCACTGTGAGTTGGTTAATGGAAAACTCTGTTCTTGATCCTTCAGAAATGAATGCAGTTTCTTTGAACCAAGGTGAGTGATTTGATGTACATTTTTTCTGACATAGTTAGAGCCGTGATTATAGGAGTTTTTACTGAAGGATTTAGAAATTCCACTTGGGGGCCTTCAGGGTAAAAAGTTATTTTGGCCCAGAGCTTTGTGAGCAGATCTCTGCCAATCAATGGGGCCGTGCATTCTGGGATTACTAGGAATGAGTGATGGATTTTTCCTTTCCCCTGGTCCATGGTCCTCTTAGTTTTCCAAGCCCGATATTTACTGCCATTAGCCCCTTGAATTAGAGACCTTTTATTTGATAGAGGTTCCAATGGGGCCTTAAAGGCAGAATATCTTGCCCCTGTATCCACTTCAAAGTATACTGGGGTCCCCTCCACTTCAAAAGTTACCCTGAGCTCGGGGAGAGGATCTGAGCCCCGACTTTCTTAGTAATCCTACAGAGTCAGAATGTCCAGCTGGCCTGGCTGTCTCTTTCTAGGGCACTCTTTAGCCCAGTGTCCTTTTTTTTAGAGTAGGCACATTGAATTGAGGCCAGGGGTGGCCTCTTGTGTGGGCCCCGGTGTCCCTTCCTGTCTCCATGTTTCTTAATTTCTGGTCTATTTGTTGTTGTGACCAGGATCTTAGTCAATGCCTTAGTCTGTCTTTTGTTTCTTTTATCCTCCCTTTGCTCCCTAGTCTTCCTCAGTTTCTCTCTTATAGTATACCTTCTTGGCTTCTCTGACTAAACCTCTCAAAGTCATATCTTGTAATCCATCTAAGCATTGTAACTGTCTTTTAATATCCAGAACAGCTTGCCCAATAAAGGCCACCATGACAGATGCCTTTTGATTCTCTCCCTGAGAATCGAAAGGATTAAATATGCTATATGCCTCCATAATTCTCTGTAGGAACATGGAGGGACATTCATCAGTCCCTTGAATAATCTCTCTTACCTTGACCAAAATAGTTGGTCGCCTAGCGGCCACTAAGATGCCCACTATTAGAGCCCGGCAATAAGAGGAAGGATGCTCATTACCTTCACAGGTTTTGGGGTCCCAGTTGGGTCGGTGCAAGGGAAAGGCGGCTTTGCATATGTTGGGAAGTTTTGTCGGTCACCCATCTGGTCCGAGAATATTTTTTTCTAGAATCCAGGAAGATTCTCTTTTGTTCCTCTGTCATGAAGAGAGTCCCTAGGAGTTGTTGGCAGTCATCCCAAGTAGGCTGGTGAGAAAACATCAATGACTCAACCACACCTGAGACCCAGGTGGGGTCCTCGGTAAAAGGGGGATTGTTATTTTTCCAGTTATTTAGGTCTGAAGAGGAGAAAGGTAAATACCGGTAGGCTTGCATTTTTCCCCCATGGTTGTCATCAATCATTGTTCCTTAGAAATGGAGAGGGAGCATCACGTGAGTTCCAGGGATTTCAATCATTCAACGCCGGCAAATTCCTTTAGCCGGGCCAGCAACCTCCAGGAAAGGAGGGGCTGTGTTTTCTGCAGGGGAGTTATCTGGAGTGCGCTGGGCTCGCTTAGCTTCCTCCAATGGCGGAGAGGCTGAGACAGCAGCAGGGGAATTACTTAGAGGGGGTTGGGGGTTGGGGGACGAGGGCAGGGAATAAGTAGTAGGACGAGAGTCCAGTAGAGTAAAATCTTGTGACTCAGGGAGAACAGAGGTTGAAGGAGGAGGAGAAGCAGAAGGTTTGAGAGAGCATGACGGAAAGAGTAGGAGCGGGGGCAGGGGCAAGGAAAAGCTTCACACATGGAGGAGGAGAATTGCAGAGGTCCTGCAAAGTTAAGATATATGTCTCTTGATCCTGATGTCTATGTGGCGCTGGCTGAAAGTCAGTATCTCTGACTTTTTAAATTAGTGGGAAGTAGAAAGATCCTTCTAGGGGCCATCTGAATCCAAAGGTGGGCCATTCTGAGGCACAGAGAGTCTGCCAGGTCCAGCGTTTAACTGAAAAAGAAAGATTCTGAGCCCTTAAGCGGACTTTGGTGCAATGATCAAGGGTCAGCAAAAGAGTCATTGAAGTGCTCTATCCCATAATGAAAGATAAACAATCAGTAAAAGCAACGACACACGACACAGACAAGACAATACAATAAAGACAGGCAATGGACGTCCAACACTGAGACCAGGACTGAGTAGCCGGCAAAACCCGATGGGCTGGCAATACCGAATCTGAAACAAAATATCACTGAGTCGAGGAGACTATTGTTCCTCGATTTCCCGAGTCCTCTGGGGAGTCCCCCAGTGACGTGGCCTGTGGCTCTATTACATGTCTCTCAGCCACCATCGGAGAGAGCTCACACTCTTCATCAACAGCCATTTGCCAAGCCCTAACCTGAAACCTGAAACTAGAAAGAGGCACCTTACATACCCCGAGAGGAGCCCGTTGGGGTCTCTCATCTGCCGCTGCTGGATCTCAGTGGAACCTCCATATGTAAAGGTCAGGCGAGCGTCCGGGGAAGAAACCACCAAGAGACTGTCTCATGCAAAAGCAAAGGGTTTATTATGGGTCCAGCATGCTGGGGCTCAGAGTTCACTTGAATAGAGCAGAGAGCCCTGAGAACAGCTTAAGCAGACCTTATATACTTTCCTTGGAGAGGGCAGGGCAGGATGTTTATTGATGGGTCCGGGCGAGTGAGCTGTTTGTGGGCAACCGGGTGAGGAATTACATTCTGCAGTTTGGCAGCTGAGGACAGCACATTCTGGGAACAAGACTAGCAAACATTTCTCAAGATTTCAACAGTGTTTTATTAAGCATACAGAAAACAGGAAGTGATAAGTACCTATTTTATTAACCTTTCACTACGGACTACACTTTGCCAGATTTCCTAATGTCTCTATTGATATCTGCTTTCCTACATATTTTCCCCAGTTCATCATTGTGACTGACTCTTCACATGTGGTGACATTTACATTCACTCTATACCCGAAACCCTATAGCTAAAGAACTTTTGGTCCAAATCCTATGCTCACTCTCCTTTCTAAACCTACCGACTATCTTCCTAATCCTACTGATTATCCCTTTTTGACTGGAAGTTCTCTTTGACAATCAATCATCCAAAATACACGGACCTTTGCCATTGTATATTGATGTATCTGAGACATCTGTGCAGAAAATAAATCAAAGCTCAGTATCACAATCAAGGTCCCAATGCTCTTCTGGGCTTCAAATCTTACCTAGATTTCTGTTTTCATACTTAATTTTCACCTATATATTCTTGTAAATATCGCAGGTTTTCAATATCATTATTCATCCAGCAGAATGATTCCTAATGCAAATTGAACCTGTTATTAACCCTAACCATACACTGTTCCCTCAATCTAACTTTACAGAAGAGCAGGGACAGAGTAGGTCTTACAATACAGGAATGTAGGGGAACTTCCTATTGCTAAGAAACTCAAAGGTACATGCAAAAATGATCCCTGGAGAAGTTGTAGGCAGCTATGAAGGAACTGAGTGAGCAAAAGTCATCTTCTCTTGCAAACAACCTGGTCAGGATGAAGGGATATGTCTGAATCATCCTCTCTCTTCTTAATGTAGAGAAGAAGGACCAAACCAGGCTGTGTGGAGAGCTGTTCCCGGTTGCCTATGGTTAATATACCATTCTAACTTGTGAAACTGTCACAGAAAGTAGGGGAAGCCTTCATTTCAGGGGACCCTTGTAAGCAACTGTTAGGACAAAGTGGTTGCCAAGGGTGTGAGCTCATTCAGTTCCAGAAGGAAGTGACCTCAGACCTCACCTCACATCCTTGGTGATAGAACTCTCTGAACTTGGGATCAAGGAAGCCAGGCACCCAAATCCCATTCCAGTCCCAGTCGCAGTGGTCTCACTTCTTTGGATTTACCAAGGACAGAATCAGTCTTTGTTGGTACCTACTGATATGAGGATGGCCAAAAGCCAGGAAAGCTCTGAAGAGTGGCCTTTCCTGAGAAAGCAGGTAGTGGATCACCGCTGCCTCCTGACAACTTTACAGAGTTGGCCAAGGAAACCAGATCTGAAACAGGGCAGGCAATTTCAGGGGAAAATAGTATGGCCCAATAGTCAGAGGACACTCCGGATAGTCAGAGACCTACTTGGGGGAAGAAGGTGCTTTGTGGGTGTGGGTGTGTGTTTGTGCTTTTGTCTCATGTTCTCAGAATAGGTAGGAATGGCGGTTTGTTTGGTTTGGAGTGAACTGTTTCTAATAAGTGATTTGATAAGGCAAGTGTTTCTATGTCTGTGTATCCCATTGGGTCCGTGGCTGTAAACATTAGAAAAGAGAATGCATGAATGGATGTGTCCTGTCTGGTAGAAAGCTTCCCAGCATTCATCCAGCCGAATATATGAATGCACTGTGGCTTCCCTTATCGATGGGCAACACCTGCTATTTTCCTAAGGTCTGGTTTTATTTTTGAATTCTGGCCACTCTCCAGAATAGGCTCATGGTTTTGTGTCCAAGCGAAGTACCACCTTCAAGCTCTGTGACATGGCCATGTACTGGATAGCTGAAGGGAATGGCGAGCAACTAAGAAAACTCAGATATCAGTGTGACCAGTAAAGTCTCAGTGGAAAAACCGTGCTTTGGGCCTTTTGCTTACCTTTTGTTCTATTTTCCTGTATTTCAGGAATTTCTTTGCCTCAGGCCACCCCCTTGTGAAGCTGGAAGAAAACATTTTTCAAATGGAAATGAATGTGCCTCACCTGTGGCTCTTTGCCTAATTGCTTTAGAAAGGGGTGTGTCTGAATCAGCCTCTTGGCCCTGTGTGAGGCTTTGGCTTAGATTCTTAGCACCTGATCGATATAAAGAAAGATCCCATGTGTGAATCCAAAACCGAAATGCCCAAAAGAGGAGTCATTGAGCATAAAGTCTCTTGCCTTCCACTGTAAGGTTCCTGACCTCCATCAAGTGAGAATAGGGATCCTTTGGGTCAAATGATTTCTTCAAAGCCCTGCACATGCTAGCCCAGAGGTGCTTGTGTTTTCTCATGACTCCAATTCACATAAAGATTCTAAACCCCACTGTCAGTAGGCCTCAAATTGGAGAAGCAGAGCAGTATTACGGCAGGCCTATTTGATCACTCCTGGGTCACAGGAAGGGTGTCCAGGCCACCCTGACATTAGGAAAATAAGGGGCAAGGAAGCCTATTTTGGACACTGTCTTGGGCTGTGTCCTTCATGGAAACTTCCAGGCAGAGGTTAAGATGAGTGTCTATATGCAATAAGATGAGGGTCATGTGGGAATGTTTTGGTTTAATTTTGGTCATTTGTGTTGGGGTTGGAAGAGATGAGTAGGTCAACCAGGACTTGAAATCTGGTCTGATTCCCCTTAGAGACTGAGTTATGGAACTGAACTCAGAGAAGTATTGGCATGAATTGTGTTGAGTTTTTAGGAGGCCACACATGAGACTCGCCCTTGGAAACTGAGACCTAGGCCGAGGGTGGCTTTCCACAGAGCACTGGGAATCTCACCCAGGATATCACAAGATTTTATTCTGAAAGACTTGGCAGCCAGTCAAAACACACATAGACCTCACACTGTAGACCTCAATGGGCCTGGCTTCATGTGACCTTTTGGCTACTCTTTGGGAAGACTTGCCTGTGAGTGTCCTCCAGAGATTTCATTGAAATGAGCTTCCTCACAATTTAATGGTTCCTAAATGAATTGAAACCTACAGTGCCTCCAACTTCCACCTTGAAAAATGGCTAGATAAATACCATGAAATTTTTGAAATTCCTATGACCAGGTGGCACTGGAGAACCTTTGTATGCCCTGTTGCTGATCATGAGTGTACCAGAAAGTGCCCTAATTGACTGAGTTTCATTAAATTGGTGTAGAACAGAGATGCCAGTAAGTTGAATACTCCTCAATTGTAGGCGCAAGCTGTGGTGTGCAGGTTTGTGATAAAACATCCGTGGTGGGGCCATGTGGATCTGCCATTGCTTCCAAATGGCATGTGACTGACGTGGTGCAGCCAGGAAATTCTTATATGTAAATGCATATTGGTATATGGAGAATTTTTAGGGCAATGTTCAGAATCAGGTTGCAATGGACAAGGGGACAATCTATGTGGGCTAGAAGCCTGGTTGGTGCATTCTCCTGCAGACCATGACCCACTACACATGACAGTACTCCCTCCAGCACTGTGTCCCAGTTCAACTCCTTGTATTTCGTGAAGAAAATGCCAAACTCCCAGTGCAGCAGCAAGAAACACCACGAAAAGTGGAGAATGACCAAATGCCCCCACAGTCCACACGGGGAGACTCTTAGACCCCAGTGGTCACAGTTTACCTACAAAGAGATAATTCAGTACTGTAGCCTAGTGTTCATAGGAAAATAAGAAACCACGTCCTCCAGGTCACATAGATGTAGACCCAGCTCTGATGGTCTCACTAGAAAGAAAGCTAAAGCTCCTGACAACAACATATATTTTGAGTTCCCAACCTCAGAGGCAGTTTCTCAAGAAGTCTTTAGGCCAGCAGAGCTCCAAGTTTGTGGAGTGTTTACCTTGTCCCTTACATTTGGAAACTCCTCTACCACATCCAAGGTTGTGAACTCCTTTGCATTTTCCATTCCAGATATATATTCACAGATTTTCTAACTCTTCTCCTCTAATTGTGTCTTATTTGGGGCGAAGGTAATGTGAAGCCATTGTTCTGGATGAGAGTGGGTAATTTATTGTGTAGCCCATATTTGCATACACATTGGATTCATTTTCCTTTTTTCCATTCAAAATATGAATCCCTGACACTAACCCATACCCTACTAGACTCTGACTACTAATCCTACTATGATGGAGAATAATAACACAAACAGAATAGAAATACAAGCCGTTCAGAGGAGGCATGGTGTATAGTTGGACTTGCCTTTTGCATGATAAAGCGTAGGTGTTATATGTCTAGTCCATTTTTCATTGAAATAGTTCTCTATGTGTTTTTTTTCCTTTAATTTTTATTGTTGGTTGTTCAAAATTTACCTATTTCTTGACATATCATATTTCACACTTTGATTCAAGTGGGTTATGAACTCCCATTTTTACTCCGTATACAGGTTTCAGCATCACATCTGTTACACATCCACTGTTTTACGTATTGCAATACTAGTGTCTGTTGTAGTCTGCTGTCTTTCCTATCCTCTACTATCCCCCATCCCCTCTTCTCCCATCTTCTCTCTCTACCCCATCTACTGTAATTCATTTCTCCCCCTTGGTTTTTTCCCCCCTTTTCCCTCACTTCCTCTTGTATGTAATTTTGTATAACCATGAGGGTCTCCTTCCATTTCCATGCAATTTCCCTTCACTTTCCTTTTCTCTTCTACCTGTCACCCCTGTTTAATCTTAATCTTCATCTCATGCTCTTCCTCCCAAATCTGTTCTTAGTTACTCTCCTTATATCAAAGAAAACTATTGGCATTTGTTTTTTTAGGGATTGGCTAGCTTCACTTAGCATAATCTGTTCTAATGCCATCTATTTCCCTGCAAATTCTATGATTTTGACATTTTTTAATGCAGAGTATTACTCCATTGTGTATAAATGCCACATTTTTTTTCCATTCATCTATTGAAGGGCATCTAGGTTGGTTCCACACTCTTGCTATTTTGAATTGTGCTGTTATGAACATCAATGTAGCAGTGTCCCTGCAGCATGCACATTTTAGGTCTTAGGGAATAGACCGAGAAGGGGAATAGCTGGGTCAAATGGTGGTTCCATTCCTAGCTTCCAAGAAATCTCCATACTTCTTTCCAAATTGGCTGCACCAATTTGCAGTCCCACCAGCAATGTACAGGTGTACCCTTTTCCCCACATCCTCGCCAGCACTTGTTGTTTGACTTCATAATGGCTGCCAATCATACTGGAGTGAGATGGTATCTTAGGGAGGGTTTGTTTTCCATTTTTCTGACTGCAAGAGATGGTGAGCATTTTCTCATGTACTTATTGATTGATTGTATGTCCTCATCTGAGAAGTGTCTGTTCAGGTCCTTGGACCATTTGTTGATTGGGTTATTCGTCTTCTTATTGTTTAATTTTTTGAGTTCTTTGTATACTCTTGATATTAGGGCTCTATCTGAAGTGTGAGGAGTAAAGATCTGTTCCCAGGATGTAGACTACTTATTTACCTCTCTTATTGTTTCTTTTGATGAGAAAAAACTTTTTAGTTTGAGTAAGTCCCATTTGTTGATTCTAGGTATTAACTCATGTGCTAATGGTGTCCTATTGAGGAATTTGGAGCCCAACCCCACAGTATGTAGATCATAGCCAACTTTTTCTTGTATCAGATGCCATGTCTCTGATTTGATATCAAGCTCCTTGATCCATTTTGAGTTAACTTTTGTGCATGGCGAGAGAAATGGATTCAGTTTCATTTTGTTGCATATGAATTTCCAGTTTTCCCAGAACCATTTGTTGAAGATGCTATCCTTCCTCCATTGCATGCTTTTAGACCCGATTGGCATTGCATTTAACATATAGAGAACTTTTGGTTATATTGCCATTTTGATGATGTTAGTTCTGCCTATCCATGAACATCGTATATTTTTCCATCTTCTAAGATCTTCTTCTATTTCTCTCTTTAGGGTTCTGTAGTTTTCATTTTATAAGTCTTTCACCCTTTTTGTTAGGTTGATTCCCAAGTATTTTTTTTTGTGTGTCTGGATATTTTGAATGGAGTTGTTGTCCTCATTTCTATTTCAGAGGATTTGTTGCTGATATACAGGAATGCCTTTGATTTATGCATATTGATTTTATATCCTGCCACTTTGGTGAATTCATTTATTACCTCTAATAGTTTCTTTGTATACCTTGCTGGGTCTGCTAAGTATAGAATCATGTCATCTGCAAATAGTGATAATTTACGTTCTCCTTTTCCTATTTTTATGCCTTTGATTTCTTTAATCTCTCTAATTGCTCTGGCCAGTGTTTCGAGAACTATGTTGAACAGAAGTAGTGAGAGAGGGCATCCCTATCTTCTTCCAGATTTTAGAGGGAATACCTTCAATTTTTCTCCATTCAGAATGATGCTAGCCTGAGACTTAGCATAGATTGCTTTTACATTATTGAGGTATGTTCCTGTTATCCCTAGTTTTTCCAGAGTTTTGAACATAAAGGGATGCTGAACATTGTCAAATGCTTTTTCTGCATCTATCGAGATGATCAAATGGTTCTTATTTTTAAGTCTATTTATGTGATGAATAACATTTATTGATTTCTGTATAATGAAGCAGCCTTGCATCCCAGGGATGAATCCTACTTGATCATGGTGCACAATTTTTTTAATATGTTTTTGTATCCAATTCGCCACAATTTTATTGAGGATTTTTGCATTTTTCCTGAAATAGCTTGAAAAGTATTGGTATTAGTTCCTCTTTAAAGGTTTTGTAAAACTCTGCTGTATACGCATCCGGTCCTGGGCTTTTCTTAGTTGGTAGTCTTTTGATGGTTTATTCTATTTCCTCAATTGTTATGGGTCTGTTTAGGTTGCCTATATCCTCCTGACTAAATCTGGGCAGATTATATGACTGAGAAATTTATCGATGCCTTCACTATCTTCCATTTTATTCAAAAATAAGAATTCAAAATAATTTCGGATTATCTTCTGTATTTCTGAACTATCTGTTGTGATACTGAGTTCTCCCTCTTCTTTCTTTGTTAGCTTGGCTAAGGGTCTGTCATTTTGATTTATTTTTTCAAAGAACCATCTTTTAGTTTTGTCAATTTTTTCAATTGTTTCTTTTGTTTCGATTTCATTAATTTCAGCTCTAATTTTAATTATTTCTTGCCTTCTACTTATTTTGCTGTTGTTTTGCTCTTCTTTTTCTAGGATTCTGAGATGAAGTATGAGATCATTTATTTGTCGTTTTTTTTTTTCCTTTTTTTAAGGAATGAAATCTAAGCAATGAATTTTGTTCTTAGAACTGCTTTCAATGTGTCCCATAGATTCCGATATGTTATGTCTGTGTTTTCATTTATCTCTAAGAATTTTTTAATTTCCTCCTTGGTGTCTTCTATAACCCATTGATCATTCAGTAACTTATTTTTCATTCTCCAAGTGATACATGATTTTTCCTTCTTTCTTTTATCGTTGATTTTCAGTTTCATTTCATTATGATCAGATAAGATGCCTGGTATTATATCTACTCCTTTATATTGTCTAAGAGTTGCTCTGTGACATAATATATGATTTATTTTTTGAGAAGTATCCATGTGCTGCTGAGAAAAAAGTGTAGCTGCTTGATGTTGGGTGGTATATTCTATATATATCATAAGTCTGGGTTATTAATTGTGTTGTTGAGTTCTATAGTTTCATTATTCAACTTTTGTTTGGAAGATCAGTCCAGTAGTGAGAGAGGTGTGTTTGAGTCTCCCATGAGTATTGTATGGTGGTCTATTAGACTCTTGAACTTGAGAAGAATTTGTTTAATGAACATAGCTGCACCAATGTTTGGGGCATATATATTTATGATTGTTATGTCTTGTTGGTGTATGGTTTCCTTGAGAAGTATGTAGTGTTGCTCTTTATCCCTTTTGATTAACTTTAGCTTGAAATCTATTTTATTTGATATGAGTATGGACACTTCTGCTTGTTTCCGAAGTCCATATGGGTGATATGATTTTTCCCAACTTTTCACCTTCAGTCTATGTATATCTTTTCCTAACAAACGTGTCTCCAGTAGGCAGCATACTGTTGGGTCTTGTTTTGTGATCCATTCTACTAGCCTGTGTCTCTTAATTGGTGAGTTTAAGCCATTAACATTTAGGGTTATTATTGAGATATGGGATGTTCTTCCAGCCATATTTGTATATTTATGTTACTAAACATGGTTTTTTTCCTCCTTGATTATTTTCCCCCCTTTACTGTCCTACCTCCCACTGTTGGTTTTCATTGTTATTTTCCATTTCCTCTTCCTGTAGTGTTTTGCCAAGGATGTTTTGAAGAAATCGTTTTCTAGCTGCAAATTCTTTTAACTTTTGTTATCGTGGAAAGTTTTAATTTCATCTTCTATCCTGAAGCTTAATTTCGCTAGATACACAATTCTTGGATGGAACCCATTTACTTTCAGTGTTTGAAAAATGTTATTGCAGGATCTTCTAGCTTTCAGAGTCTGTGTTGAAAGATCAGCTGTTATCCTGATTGGTTTACCACTAAATATAATCTGCTTCCTTTATCTTGTAGCTTTTAAAATTCTCTCCTTTTTTCTGTATGTTGGGCATCTTCGTTATAATATGTCTAGGTGTGGATCTCTTATAATTTTGCACATTTGGCATCCTGTAAGCTTCTAGGATTTGCGATTCTGTCTCATTCTACAAGTCTGGGAAGTTTTCTCTTTTATTTCATTGAATATATTGCTCATTCCTTTTGTTTGAACCTCTATACCTTCCTGTATCCCAATGACTCTTAAGTTTGGTCTTTTTATTTTATCCCATATTTCTTGGATGTTCTGCTCATGGTTTCTTAAAAGTCTTCCTGAGCTGTCTGTGTTCTTTTCAAGTTGAAATAATTTGTCTTCATTGTCTGATGTTCTATCTTCTAAGTGTTCTACTCTGCTGTTAGTATTCTCAATAGAGTTTTTAAGTTGGTTTATTGATTCCTGCATTCGTACGATATCTGTTTGTTTGATTTTATAATCTTTATCTCCCTGCATAGTTGATATTATGCTTCTTGGATTTTTTTATGTAATTCATTATCAAGGTGATCTTTCATTGTCTGATTTTGCTCTCTAATGTCTTCCTTGAGACTCCAGATCATCTGAAGCATGTATATCCTGAGTTCTTTATCTGACATTCCATCTGCTGCAGATATTACCTCTTCTAAAGTTGACTTTACCTGCATTGCTTATGGTCCTTTCTTTCCTTGTCTTTTCATTCTGTTCATGTTTCTTTCTGCTTGGTGAAACTGTTGTGTTATTGAATTTTTCCCCTATATATTTTTATTGCTTGTATAGTTTCAAAGTCTCTCTCGCAGGCACGGGTGGTGGCTCTGCCCCTCCTACAATTGGGACAATGTGCCTACCACACCAGCAGGCTGCTGGGCCTGTTCTGTCAGTCGGTAGCTGGTCCGCCTACCTTGAAGGTGCGAGCAGCAGCTCTGCCCCTCTGCAGGCACTGGGCCTGTTCTGCCAGTGGGTCGCAAGTCGGGCTACTTTGCAGGCGTGGGCGGCAGCTTTGACCATCTGCGGGCCACTGGGTCTGTTTTGTCTGTCCCTTGCAGGTCTGTCTACCTTGCAGGCGCGTGTGCCTGCTCTGCCCCTCCAACAACCGGGACGATGTGTCTACCATGCTGGCGGGCCATAGGCCTGGTCTGTCGGTGGTCGCAGGTCCACCTACCTTGCAGGCGCAAAGGGCGTCTCTGCCCCTCCGCAGATTGCTGGGCCTGTCCTGCTGTGGGTCACAGGTCTGCCTACCTTGCAGGCCCGGCGGCATTGCCCCTCCCCCAACCAGGGCGATGTGTCTTCCACGGTGGCGGGCCACTGGTCCTGTTCAGCCGGTGGGTCACAGGTCCGCCTACCTTGAAGGAGCGATTGGCAGATCTGCCCCTCCCTCTCTCAATGTGTTTTTGAAGTTGACAAATATGTGAATTCCTGTCTCCCTTTCTCTGTAGCATATTCAGCACATATATTTTTATATGCACATATAGAATCCTACCTGGTATCACACGTACATTTTTATGAGGCTGCTGACTTGGCAGATACAAATTATGAGAAGAGATCACTCCTCCTAAACGCTGTTGGAACTGAAAATTTAAGCTATTGGTGAGCTTCCTAGTTGAACAATATTACACATAAATCCACGCTCAGTAAAATGAAGATTTTTGGATCTGTGGATGATATATATTTCATGAAGAATTTCAATTGGCATATGTATTGCTACTTTTTAATGTCTGTTGTGTGTGTGTGTGTGTGTATATATATATATATATATACACACTCTCCATATATTTCAAAATATGAAATAGATGTGTCTTATGTACAGTCCCAAAATTCATTCATGTTCATGTATGTGGAGTTATAATCAAATTTTCACTAGATTATTCTCAGAAATATTCATCTACCTGAAATACATATTTGTTTCTTAGGTCTGAAAACTAACTTCAGTGAATGGTGCATTCAAATCCTAATATTTCTAAATTAACTGACTCAGTTTAACATCAATGCAAGAAGATTCCTATGGGACATGATGTTTATTTTGACGTTCATTTTTACTCAACACTGGCACATTACTACTCCTTCAGTTAATGCACATCATAGGATATATATTTCATCTACAAGTTCGCAAATTTATAGGCATTTGTTTCACTTTCAGTCACTTCCTGCTTCAGAACACATGTATTTCTCCAGGTTTCTTGACTGGTCTTTTTATGAGACTTTTTTCCAAACAAATTATTTTCAATTTCCATAATCAATTTGAAGCAAAACTCACACACTCTTCATGATAAACCATAATCCTCATATTACCATTAGATGTAAAACGGGTTGGAATGAATGGTTGTATATCAATATAAGATTTCCTGTATATTTTTACATTTCAATTCAATCCATTATTTAAAGTTGGAACCAGTTATATTATTTATTCACAGTATGGTCTATACATGCATATTCTCCATATTCAAAGACAAAGAGTACACCTGTTTGTACCCCGAATACTAATTTATACTTCTTCAAAATATTGCTCCCAGAAATGGTGGAAGAAATACTCAGGTCACCTTATCTACATATACATTGTATCACAGTAATATTCTGGACACAAAAAGCAAAAGTCACACTTATGATTGTACCAAAGCCTAAATGGAAACTGAACATGGATTACTAAAAACATCCAGGTCCAGGTTGCCTAATAGTCTCAAATATCAATCCTATTGGTGACTACGTATTTGTTTCTTCCTAAGATTATATATTCAACCTAAATGCAGTTAATAATGTCTAATCCTATCACTCACTTTATACTTTGCCTGATTTCCTAATGTCTCTATTGATGTCTGCTTTCCTAAATATTTTCCCCAGTTCACCATGTGAGTGACTCTTCACATGTGATGATATTTACTTTCACTCTCTAAGCGAAACCCTATTGATAAAGAATTTTTGGTCCAAATCCTGTACTCACTCTTCTTCTGAAAGCTACTGACTATCTTCCTAATCTTACTGAGTTTCCCTGTTTGAGTGGAAGTTCTCTTTTCCATTCAATCATCCAAGGTACAAGGTCCTATGCCATTGATTATTGATTTATCTGAGACATATATGCGGAACATAATTCAAAGCTAAGTATCACAATCAACAGCTCAATGTCCTTCTGAGCTTCAAATCTTACCTAGATTTCGGTTTTCATACTTATATTTTATCTATATGTTTTTATAAATGTCACAGGTTCCCAATACCATTATTCATCTAGCAGAATGATTCCTAACCAAATCAAACATGTTATTAAACCCTAAACATACACTGTTCCCACAATCTCACTTAACAAAAGACCAGGGACAGTGTTGGTCTTACAATACAGGAATGTAGGGGATCTTCCATATGCTGAAAACCTAAAAGGTCCATGCAGATGTGATTCCTGGAGAAGATATAAACAGCTATGAAGGACCTTAAAGAGAAAAACTCATCTTCCATTGCAAACAACCTGGTCAGGATGAAGGGTTGTATCTTAATGATCCTCTCTGTTCTCAATGTAGAGAAAATGGACCATACCAGGCCTGTGTGAAGAGCTGTTCCTGGGTGCCTATGGTTGATTCACCATTCTAACTTGTGAAAGTGTCACAGGAAGTAGGGGCAGCCTCTATCTCATGAGACCCTTGGAAGCAACTGTTAGGACAAAGTGATTGCCAAGGCAGTGTCCTCATTCACTACCTGAAGTAAGTGATCTCACCTCTCTTCCTTGGTGATGGAACTCTCTGAACTTGTGATGCAGAAGCCAGGAAACCAGAGCCAGTCCCAGTCCCAGTCCAAGTCCCAGTGAGGTCACTTGTTTGGATTTACCAAGGACAGAGTCAGTGTTTCCTGGAACCTACTGATGTGAGGATGGCCAAATGCCAGGAGAGCTTTGTAGAGGGGCCTTTCTTGAGAAAAAGGTACTTGCCCACTTCTGGCTCCTGACAACGTCACAGATTTGGCCAAGGAGACCATATCTGAGACAGGACAGTCCATTTGGGGGAACATAGTATGGCCTACCAGTCAAACGACACTCAGGATAGTCACAGAATTACTTGGGGGAAGGAGGTGTCTTTGTGGGTGTGGGAGTGAGTTTGTGGTTTTTCTCATGTTCTGAGAATAAGTAGGAAAGGCAGTTTGTTGGGTTTGGAGTGGACTGTGTCTAGTAATTCCTTTGACAATGCGAGTTTCTATGTCTGTGTAACTCTCTGTGTCCGTGGTTGTATTCATTAGAAAAGAGAATTCATCTATGGATGTGTCCTGTCTAGTAGAAAGAATTCCAGCATTTATCCTGCCTAATTTATGAATGGACTGTGACTTCCCTTATCAATGGGCAACACGTACTATCTTCCTAAGTTCCTGTTTTCTTTCTGAATCTGGCCACTCTCCAGAGTAGGCTCATGGTTTTTTGTCCAAGTTATGTACCACCTCCAACCTCTGTGACATGGCCATGTATTCTATAGCTGAAAGGAAAGGGAGCATCTCAGAAAACTCAGATATCAGTGTGACAAGGAAAGTCTCAGTCGAGAAAACCTGCTTTGGGCCTTTTGCATCCCTATTCCTCTGTTGCCCTGAATGTCAGGAAGGTCTTTGCCTCAGGCCACCCCTTTGTGAATCCTGAAGAAAACAGTTTTCAAATGGAAATGAATGGGCATCACCTGTGGCTGTTTGCTAAAATGCTTTGAGAGATATGTGTGTGAATCAGCCTCTTGGCCGTGTGTGAGGCTGTGTCTTAGATATTCAGCACCTAATGGATGTTAAGAAAGATCCCACGTGTGCATCCAAAACCAAAATTTCTAAAAAATCAGTCATTTTAGATGAAGTTTATTGCCTTTCTCTGTTAGGTTCCTGACCTCCATGAAGTGAATTTGGGGATCCTTTGAATTAATCGAGTTTTTCAAAGCCCTGCAGAGGCTAGCCCATAGGTGCTTGGGTTTTCTAATGAATCCAAATCACATAAAGAATCTATACCTGACAGTCAGTAGGCCTCAAATTGGAGAAGCAGAGCAGTATTAGTGGCAGGCCTATTAAATCACTCCTTGTTTACAGGAAGGGTGTCCAGGTCACACTGACTTTAGGCAAATGAGGGCAAGGGAGATTATTTCAGACTCTGTCTTGTGCTTTACCCCGCATGGAAACCTCCAGCCAGAGGTAATGATGAGTGTCTATATGGAAGAAGATGAGGGCAATGTGGGAGTGTTTTGGATTTAATTGTGGTCATTTATTTGGCTGTTGGAAGAGAAGACTGGGTCCACCTGGGCTTTAACTCGGGTTTGATTCATCTTAGAGACTGAGTTCTGGAACTGACCTCAGAGAAGTATTGACATGAATTGTGTTGGGATTTTAGGAGGCCACGCATTAGAGTTGCCCTTGGAAACTGAGATCTAGGCCCAGGGTGGCTTTCCACAAAGCACTGAGAATGTCAGCCAGCATATAACCTGATTTTATTCTGAAAGACTTGGCAGGCATATTTGAGAGTCAAAACACCCATGGACCTAACATTGTATACCTCAATGGGCCTGGCCTCATGTGACCTTTAGGCCACTCTTTGGGAAGCCTTGCCTGTGAGAGTTCTCCAGATCTTTCATTGAAATGAGCTTCCACAACATTTAATGGTTCATGAATGAATTGAAACCCACTGTGGCTCCAAATTCATCTTTGAAAAATGGCTAGATAAATACCATGAAATTTTTAAAATTCCCATGACCAAGTGGCACTGGAGAACAGTTAGATCTCCTGATGCTCATCATAAGTGTACCAGACTGGGCCTTGATTTACTGGGTTTCATGAAAATGGCATAGAACAGAGATGCCAGTAAGTTGGAACCTTCTGAGTAGTGCGCCTTGACCAGGTGTGGGCAGGTGTGTGACAAAACATCTGTGGTGGGGCCATGTGGATCTGCCATTGACTTCCAAATAGCATGTGATTGACTTGCAGCAGCCAGCAGACCCATTTATGTAAAGGCACTTTGTTATATAGAGAGGTTTCAAGGCAATGTTCAGAATTAGGTTGCAATGGAAAAGGGGGCATTGTAGCAAGCAATGAGTGATAGAAGCCTGGATGGTGCATTCTCCTGCAGACTCTAACCCACCACAAGTGACAGAACTCCCTGCAGCACTGTGTCCCAGTTGAACTCCTTGTTTTTTGTGAAGCAAATATCAAACTCACTGTGCAGCAGCAAGAAACACCACGAAAAGTGGAGGATGACCAAATGGCTTCACAGCGACACGGGGAGACACTAAGCACCCAGTGGCCACAGTTTACCTACAAAGAGAGAATTCAGCACTGCTGCTTCATGTTCATTGGAAAATAAGAAAACATGTCGTCCAGGTCACATAGATGCAGACCCATCTTTGATGGTCTCACTAAAAATAAAGCTAAAACTTCTGACAACACCTTATATTTCAAGTGCCCAATCTCACATGCAGTTTCTCAAACAGTCTTTAGGCCAGAAGAGCTCCATGTTGGTGTTGTGTTTACCATATCCCTTGCTTTTGGAAACTCCTCTACCATCTCGAAGTTTGTGAACTCCTGAGCATTTTCCATTCCAGACATGTATTCACAAATTTTCTAACTCTTCTCCTCTAATTGTGTCTTACTTGGAGCGAAGGTAATGTCAAGGCATTGTTCTGGATCAGAGTGGGAAGTTTTGGGTTGCACATATTTGCACACACATTGGATACAATTTCCAATTTTCCATTCAAAATACAGAATCCCTGACACTATCCCATACCCTACTAGACTCTGACTACTAATCCTAATATGATGGAGAAAAATAACACAAACAGAATATAAATACAAGCAGTTCAAAGGAGGCATGATGTATATTTGGACTTGCCTTTTGCATGATAAAGTTTATGTGTTATTAATCTAGTCAATTTTTAATTAAATAGTTCTCCATGTGTTTTTAAAGTTCAAAATATGTGTATTACTGTCTCCCTTTCTCTGTAGCCTATTCAACATATGTATTTTTATATGCACATACCAAAAGCTACCTGGTATCACACCTACATTTTTGTGAGGTGGCTTCCTCACCAAATACAAATTGTGAGAAGAGATCACTCCTCCTAAACGCTTTTGGAACTGAATATTCAACCTATGGGTGAACTTCCTAGTTGAACAAAATTATAAGTCTATTCTTTGGTTGGCAGCTAAAATCCCTGACAAAATATGTTGATTAATTGTATTTTGGGATTCAAGTATGGTGGAAGTTTGTTGGACAACTTGATTAATGGTGATTAATGGTGGCAGCAGTTTGTACTTGATTGGCCATAGCCACTCCAGCCGTAACCACTGCAGCAGCAGATACCGCCACTGCTGTCACTATAGCCGCTGTGATTCCAAAATCTCTGCGGACTCTAAGTAGCTCAACAATAGGGAATTTATCAGGATCCGCAGTGACCGGGATTGGGACAAAAGTTGGAATTTTCATAATCACTGCTACAGTCCAGGAACCATTCCAACACTCAGATAAGAGACAGGTAGTATGAGAACAATCCAGCATCCCCAACGAGGTGGCCTCAGCCAAAAGGAATAAGAAGGGGGATTGGACACAGACCATTGCAGGAGGCAATGTGGCATTATACAACAGAGAGTTGAATGAAACAGATGTAAGTCTATTACCTTGTTCACTTTCCCTAACAGTACCAGAAATATTAGCCAGCCAACTTTTGGCTCCTAGCAACTGAGCCAGTGCAGAAATATCGGCTGAAGCCCACTTTTCATTGGAAATCAGCCATTGAAACCAGGACCAACCTACTCCTGTAGAGGAGCTGGCACTATTGTTAAAGTTATAAACATACCTATTAAGAGAGGGGGAAAGGGAGAAACCTTTAGCAACTTGATGTTTCTCCCAAGAATGATCCTGACAAGGCGTAAATGTTGGGGGGAAACCAAGATTAGGGGAACAGTAAGGAGAGGCCTTGAAATGAGTGGCATTATAAATACTACTAGAAAAAGGAGGCACTGGGATTAGTACCTTGGAGATAATAGCCAAGGTAGTTATGTTAAGAGCAGAGCTGCTGTTTGCGGGGGTCTCTGAGCCTGATTGCTTCCCCGAAGCTACCTTGCTCAATACAGCACTGATAATGCTTCCTGAGACCTGATTGGACCGCAATGGGTCCTCCCAGTTAGTCAAATTTTTGGTCTTAAGGCTAATGCAATTAGCGTTTCTAAGGCTGAAACAAAAAACTCCTGTGAGATTAACTTGAGATTGATTAAAAATTCTCTCCATGTCCCCTCTAGGAGAGGCACAGGGAGCAGACATCTCACATGAGGTTGAAAAAAGAGTGGGGAGGACACTAGAATTACCATGAACCGGCATCGGCATTGGCCAGGCCCGTGCCACTGCCCACGACCGCATTGGTGTCGCCTGTGCCATCGGCACCAGCACCAGAGCCAGAGCACTTAGCAGAATGAAGATCTTCATCACAGGATTGTTGTGGTATCTCTTGTTGCTGGTCAGTTGATGTCGAGACTCTTCTTGTCAAGTGTTCAGGGACCCACAACGGTTCCGTACGATCCTGGGGAAAAACACATACAGATCCTCGTGCCCATGTCAGCACGGGGTCAGGGCCGTTCCATTGTCCCGTAAGAACATCCTTCCACTTAACATAGCCAATCACAGAGGGCTGAGGGGACACATGTCTATCGGCCGCAGAGAGACCATGAATATCCAAATTCAAAAAATTAATGGTAAATAGAGCTAAGGACAGGCGTTCTTTAGGAGTGTGTTCAGCTCCTATTCCCCCTTTTTGTTTTTGTAAAGTTTCCTTTAAGGTGCGATGAGCACGCTCAACAATGCCTTGTCCTTGAGGATTATAAGGCAAACCATGAGTAAGTTGCACTCCCATAGTAGAACAAAAAGCTGTAAATTGTCTGCCAGTATAAGCAGTTCCATTATCAGTCTTAAGGGATGCAGGTGCACCCCATGCTGCCCATGCCTCTAAACAGTGAGTAATGACATTACGTGCCTTTTCTCCCGATAAAGCAGAAGCATGGATAATTCCAGAGCACATATCAACGGAAACATGCACATACTTAAGGTTAGCAAAGTCAGGTATATGTGTCACATCCATTTGCCAAACAATCAATGGCTTTAATCCCCGTGGGTTTACTCCATAATTAGGGGGATGAAGAAATGTGACACAATGGGGACATTGCAATACTATCTGCCGAGCATCCGCTCTTGAAATGGAAAAACGCCTGCGCAGCGTTAATGCATTAACATGGAAGTTTTGGTGAAACAACTTAGCCCCCTCTAAGGAGGAAGCCAAGCATATAAATTGACCTCTAGTGGCTAAGTCCGCACAGGCATTACCTTGGGATAACGGACCAGGAAGAGAGGTGTGAGCCCTGATATGCATTGGATAAAAAGAAGCAGTGCGGTTAGAGATAAGCTGTTGAAGCTGAGTAAAGTAAACAGACACATTGTGGGCATCACTAATAGTTCCCACGGCCTCCAGGACTTTTAGTGCTTGTACCACATAGCTGGAGTCCGAAATAAGATTAAAAGGAAAAGAACACTGTTTAAAAACTTCAATAACAATTTGTAGTTCTACCCATTGTGGATTTCCAGGAGCAAATTGATGCTGGATAGGGGGAGAGTCATTAATTATGTAGGCTCCCATTCCAGACTTGGAACCATCAGTAAAAATGTTAACAGCCCCCGTGTTTGGGCATGGAAAGCTCTTCTCGAAACACCCCCACCGTACGGCGGCGGGTCCGGAGGATCATTTTTTTTTTCTTCTGAGCTCCTGTTTATTTTTGTTCCCTTCTCCCATAGTTAGACTTCCTAGCTGCCGAGACAGTCTCCCGAGCTCCTCCTCCTCATCGTCCTTCTCTTCTGACCCACTTTTGCATGTGAGTGTGCGCAGTGTACTGAGATCTGGATACAAGCGTTTCCTCCCCCGTTTCTCGCTCTGCACATTCCCTTCCTCCTGATATATTTCACTCCGTGCCAGAGACAATCGCCTCCTCCCCTGTTTCTCCCTCCGCACACTGCCATCCTCCTGAAATACGTCACTGCCTGCCGGAGATAATTGTTTCCTCCCCTGTTTCTCGCTCCGCACACTCCCACCCTCCTGAAATACCTCACTGCCTGCCATTTCTGATCTTTCTTCATGTAATTGCTCTAAAACTTCTTGTCCTTTAGTAAGTGCTTCCTGACATCTGCCATCTGCGAGGCAACTACGGATCATCTTCCAAAGGGGTATCACCCCACCATCTAATATGCCCTGCTCAGAAGCAAAGTCAAGATCTGTGCCTAACTTATCCCAGCTAGGTAGAGTGAGGCTACCCGAGAACGCGAACCACGGTGCAACAATATCTGTCTTCTGTAAAAATCTCTGTAAAGTACTACGTTTCACTTCTAGGCCCTTGGAACGTAACAGGTTATCTAGGGTCAGGAGAAGCGGACTTGAAGATACGGCACCCATGACACAACAAAAGACACACAAAAAACAAAAGTGAAAGTAAGAGCGAAAGTACACAGTGCAGCTGCAATAAGATGTAATGCTCTCTCTGGCTTTACAGAGGAGCTGCCGCTTTGATAGCGGGTCCCAATTACCTAGGACTAATCTCCGCTTTGATAGCGGGTCCCAATTACCTAGGACTAATCTCCGCCTTGATAGCGGGTCCCAATTATCTGGGACTGATCTCCGCTTTGAGAGTGGGTCCCACTTATCTAGGACTGATCTCCACTTTGACCGCCTGTCCTACTTACCTGGGACTAACTGGTTCACCACCCCTGACTGCTGAAAGTTCTGGTTCCCGGGTTTTCAGCACCACTTGTCGCGACCCCTTGCCCGCAAGGAAGACGCAACTCAGGAATCTTCTTTCAGCAGTTTATTCAGGCCTTGATTAAAGTATCTTTTTGTGACCCCCCTCTCTACTGGCGAGCGCCCAAGCACAGCCTAATAAAGTCTCCCACGTACCAATCTTAAGCCGCTGCGTGGATCTTTCTTATAGGGTGGCAAGGGATAGCGTGCCAACTCTCCACAAAAGAATTTGTTTATCACAGGCCACAGTGGAAGCCGGCGCCATCTTCTAATGGTGGCCACAATCTACAACAATGGCTTACCACAATAAGACATATATTTCATCAACAATTTCGCAATTTTATAGGCATTTGTTTCACTTTCAATCGCTTCCTGCTTCAGAACACATGTATTCCTCAAGGTTTCTTGACTGGTCTTTTCATGAGACTTCTTTCCAAACAAATTATTTTCGATTTCCATAATCAATATGAAGCAAAACTCACACACTTTTCATGATAAACCAAAATCCTCATATTTCCATTAAATGTATAATGGGTTGGAATGAATGATTGTATATTAATATAAGATTTCTTATATATTTTCACATTTATTTCAATCTATTATTTCAAGTTGAAACCAGTTTTATTATTTATTCACAGTATGGTCTATTCATGCATTTCCTCTGTATTCATAGACACAGGGTGCACCTTTTTGTAGCCCCAATACAAATTTATACGTCTTCAAAATATTGCTTCCAGAAATAGTGGAAGAAATACTCATGTCACCTGATCTACATATACATTTCATCACAGTAATATTCTGGACACAAAATTCAAAGGTCACACTTATGATTCTACCAAATCCTAAATAGAAAGTGAACATGGATTACTAAAATCATCCATGTCCAGGGTGCCTTATGCTCTCAAATGTCAATCCTATTGGTGACTGCATATTTGTTTCTTTCTAAGATTATATGCTCAACCTCAACCCTGTTGAAAATATCTAATCCTATCACTCACTTTATACTTTGCCTGATTTCCTAATGTCTCTATTGATATCTGCATTCCTACATATTTTCCCCACTTCATCATTGTTGGAGACCCTCAACATGTGCTGTTATTGAAATTCACTCTCTAACCGAAACCCTATTGCTAAATAACTTTTGGTCCAAATCCTATACTCATTGTTCTTCTGATACTTACCGACTATCTTCCTGATCCTACTGACTATCTCTGTTTGAGGGGATGTTCTCTTCTACAATCAATAATCCAAGGTACAAGTTCCTATGCCATTGTATATCAATTTATCTGACATATCTGTGCAGAACGTAATTCAAGCTAAGTAATCCAATAAAGGACCCAATGACTTTCTGGACTTCAAATCTTACCTGGATTTCTGTTTTCATACTTATATTTCACCTATATATTCTTGTAAGTATCGCAGTTACACAATACCATTATACATCCCGTAGAATGATTCCTAACCCAAATCGAACTGGTTATTAAGCCTAACCATACACTGTTCCCTCAATCTAACATTACAGAAGAGCTGGAACAGAGTTGGTCTTACAATGCAGGGATGGAGGGGATCTTCCACCTACTTAGAACCTCAATGGTCCATGCAGAAATTATCCCTGGAAAACATGTAGGCAGGTATGAATAACCTGAGAGAGCAAAGGTCATCTTCCATGGCAAACAGCCTGGTCAGGATGAAGGGTTGTGTCTGAATCAGCCTCTCTCTTCTTAATGTAGAGAAGATGGACCAAACCAATCCTGTGTGGAGAGCTGTTGCTGGGTGGCTATGTTTGATATACCATTCTAACTTGTGAAAATGTCATAGTAATTGGGGCAGCATCCATCTCATGGGACCCTTGCAAGCAACTGTTAGAGCAAAGTGGTTGCCAAGGCAGTGACCTCATTCAGTTCCTGAAAAAAGTGACCTCCCCTCACTTCCTTTGTAATGGAACTCTCTGAACTTTGGAACCAGGAAGCTAGGCCCCCAGAGCCAGTCCCAGTCACAGTTGGCACACTTGATTGTATTTACCAAGGACAGAGTCAGTCTTTATTGGTACCAACTGATGTGAGGATGGCCAAATGCCAGGAAAGCTATGAAGATGGCTGTTTCCTGAGAAAGCAGGTAGTTGTTCTGGCAAAGACACCAGATCTGAGAAAGTACAGGCCATTTCGGGGGAACATAGTATGGCCCACCAGTCAGAGGAAACTCCGGATAATCAAAGACCTACTTCTGGGAAGGAGGTGCTTTGTGGGTGTGGGTGTGAGTTTGTGGTTTTGTCACATGTTCTGAGAATAGGTAGGAATAGTGGATTGTTTGTTTTTGAGTGGATTGTTTCTAGAAGGTCGTTTGACACTGCGAGGGTTTCAAAAAGTGTATCCCACAGTGTCCGTGGTTGTTGACATTTGAAAAGAGAATGCATCAATGGAAGTGTCCTGTCTAGTAGAAAGCTTCCCAGCATTCATCCTGTGCAATTGATGAATGGACTGCAGCTTGCCTTATGAATGGACAACACCTACTATCTTCCTAAGCTCCAGTTTTCTTCCTGAATTCTGGCCACTCACCAGAATAGTCTCATGATTTGGTGTCCAAGATATGTACCGCCTCCAAGATTTGTTACATGGCCATGTACTGGATAGCTGAAGGCAATGGGAGCATCTCAGAAAACTCAGATATCAGTGTGACCAGTAAAGTCTCAGTGGAGAAACCCTGCTTTGGGCCTTTTGCTAACCTATTGTTCTGTTGCCCTGAATGTCAGGAATTTCTTTGCCTCAGGCAACCCCTTTGTAAATCCTGAAGAAAACAGTTTTCAAATGAAAATGAATGGGCATCACCTGTGGCTGTTTGCTTAATTGCTTAAAAAGGGATGTGTCTGAATCAGCCCCTTGGCCCTATGTGAGGCTGGGGCTTAGATTCTCGGCACCTGATGGATCTACAGAAAGATCCCATCTGTGAATCCAAAACCAAAATGGCCAAAAGAGCAGTCAATGAGGATGAAGTCTCTTGCCTTCCTCTGTAAGTCCTGACCTCTATCAAGTGAGAATAGATATCATTTGGGTCAAATGAGTTCTTCAAAGCCCTGCAGAGGCTAATGCATAGGTGCTTGGATTTTCTCATGACTCCAATTCACACAAAGGAATTTATACTCAACAATCAGTAAGAGTCAAAATGGAGAAGCAGAGCAGTATTAAGGGCAGGCCTATTTGATCACTCCTGGTTCACAGGAAGGGTGTCCAGGCCAACCTGACTTTAGGCAATTGAGGGGTAAGTGAGCTTATTTTGGACACTGTATTGGGCTGCACCTCTCATGGAAACCTACAGCAAGAGGTTATGATGAGTTTCTCTATGGCAGAAGATGAGGGTCATGTGGGAGTGTTTTGGTTTCAATTGTGGTCATTTGTGTGGCAGTGGAATAGGCCACTAATGAGATTCGCCCTTGTAAACTGAGATCTAGCCAACTCCTTGGGAAAAATTGCCTGTGAGAGGTCTCCAGAGCTTTTATTGAAATGAGCTTCCTCACCATTTAATGGTTCCTGAATGAATTGAAACCCACAGTGCTTCCAACTTCATCATTGAAAAGTGGCTACATAAATACCATGAAATTTTTGCCATTCCAATGACCAGGTGGCACTGGAGAACATTTCGTGTCCTTTTGCTCATCATGAGTGTACCAGACAGTGCCTTGATTGTCTGGGTTTCATGAAAATGATGTAGAATAGAAATGCCAGTAACTTGTAGCCTACTGAATAGTGGGCCTAGAGCGGTGGTGTGCAGGTGTGTGATAAAAAATCTCTTGTGGGGCCATGTGGATCTGCCATTGCTTCGAAAGGGCTTGAGACTGACATGGTGCATCCAGCAGAAACTTATATGTCTGAAACCTCTCCATGTAAAGGCATCTTTTTATATGCAGATTTTCAGGGCAATGTTCAGAATCAGGTTGCTATGGTCAAGGGGGCAATCTATGTGGGATAGAATCCTGGTTGGTGAATTCTCCTGCAGACTCTGACCCACCACACATGACAGAACTCCCTTCAGCACTGGGTCTCAGTTGAACTCGTTTTATTTAGTGAAACAAATACCAAACTCCCAGTGCAGCGGCAAGAAACACCATGAAATGTGGAGGATGATCAAATGGCTTCACAGTCCACACAGGAGACACTTAGCCTTAAGTGGCCACAGTTTACCTACAAAGAGTGAATTCAGCACTGCCTCCTTATGTCTTTTGGAAAATAAGAAACCATGTCCTCCAGGTTACATAGATGCAGACACAGCTTTGATGCTTTCACTAGAAATGAAGCTAAAGCTCCTGACAAAAACATATATTTCAAGGATCTTCTAGCTTTCAGAGTCTGTGTTGAAATATCAGCTGTTATCCTGATTGGTTTACCCCTAAATGTAATCTGCTTCCTTTCTCTTGTAGCTTTTAAAATTCTCTCTTTATTCTGTATGTTGGGTATCTTCATTATAATGTGTCTAGGTGTGGATCTCTTATGATTTTGCACATTCGGCGTCCTGTTGGCTTCTAGGACTTGGGAGTCTGTCTCATTCTTCAAGTCTGGGAAGTTTTCTCATATTATTTCATTGATTACATTGCTCATTCTTTTGGTTTGGACCTCTATACCTTCCTGTATCCCAATGACTCAAAAGTTTGGTATCTTTATGTTATCCCATATTTCTCGGATGTTCTGTTCATGGTTTCTTAACAGTCTTGCTGAGCTGTCTATGTTCTTTTCAAGTTGAAATACTTTGTCTTCATTGTCTGATGTTCTATCTTCTAAGTGTTCTACTCTGATGGTAGTATTCTCAATTGAGTTTTTAAGTTGGTTTATTGCTTCCTGCATTTCTAGGATTTCTGTTTGTAATTTTTTACAACTTCTATCTCCCTGTATAATTGATCTTTTGCTTCATGGATTTGTTTGTGTAATTCATTGTCGAAGTGATCTTTCATTGTCTGATTTTGCTGTCTAATGTCTTCCTGGAGACTCCAGATCATCTGAAGCATGTATATCCTGAGTTCTTTATCTGACATTCCATCTGCTGCAGCTATTAACTCTTCTAAATTTGTGTTGACCTGCATTGCTTGTGGTCCTTTTTTCTTTGTCTTTTCATACGGCTCGCGTTTCTTTCTGCTTGGTGAAACTGTTGTGATTTTGAAATTTTCCCCCTATATATTTATATTGCTCTTGTATATTTGAAAAATCTTCCTTGCAGGGGCGGGGGGTGGCTGTGCTGCTCCTCCAATTGGGGTGATCTATCTACCACGCTGATGGGCCGCTGGGCCTGTTCTCCTGATCGGTCGCAGGTCTGCCTACCATGCAGGCGTGGGAGGCGGCTCTGCTCTGCCCCTCCTCCAATTGGTGTGACGTGTCTACCACACCCGTGGACCCCTGGGGTGTTCTGCCGATCGGTCGCAGGTCTGCCTACCTTGGAGGCGCGGGCGGCGGCTCTGCTCTGCCCCTACTCCAATTGGGGTGACGTGACTACCACGCCGGCGGGTGGGTGGGCCTGTTCTGTGGTCGGTCACAGGTCTGCCTACCTTGAGGGCATGGGCGATGGATCTGCTCTGCCCCTACTCCAAATGGGTGAAGTGTCTGCCATGCTGGCAGGCCGCTGGGCCTCTTCTGCTGGTCAGGTGCAAATTTGTCTACCTTGAGGGCGCGGGTGGTGGCTCTGCTCTGCCGCTACTCCAATTGGGGTGTCGTGACTACCAAGCCGGTAGGTTGCTGGGCCTGTTCCGGGCACGTGCAAAGATTCTGCTCTGCCCCTACTCCTATTGGGATGACGTGACTACCATGCCGGTGGGCCACTTGGATTGTACTAGGTGCGGGAGAAGGCTCTGCTCTGCAACTACTCCAATTGAGGTGACGTTACTACCACGCCTGCTGGTCACTGGGCCTGTTCTGGGCACCTGCGGCGGCTCTGCTCTTCTTCTATTCCAACTGGGGTGAAGTGATTATCATGCAGGTGTGTCGCTGGGCCTGTTCCGAGCATGGGCAGTGGCTCTGCTCTGCCCCTCTGGCTTGATGAAAAAGTGAGAGAGACTCGGGTGTTTGTGACTCACTTTCTTTACCAGGAGACTAACTGTTTCTGTAACCGCTGGTATCAATGAAGTTATCTCCTCCGCTGCTTTCTGATGACATCAGATCTCTGCCATGTTGGTATCCCATGCAAAAGGCAGCATTTCGTTCCCTTTGCTGGGTGACCAATGCAATGGGTGAGTCCTGACTTGCCCTCACAAGCCCCGTCTCAATCCTGTTGCCACTGCCTATGAAGCCTCGGTTGATATTTACCTCCACATTATTCAGCAAGACCCGGACCGGGAAGCAGTTTCCACGGGTTCTTTAGCCCTGAGCAAGATCAGTTCGGGGAGGCCAAATTTGGCCGCTCTGGGCTCAGTGTATTTTCTAATAGGAGCAGGCTCCAAGACGCAGTTTCTGCGGGTTCTTTAGCACTGAGCCTGAGTAATTTGTCTGCGAGACAAAGGTGAATGGCATCCTGAAATTACCTGTTCTATAGCTGAATGAGCTGCAATCAGTCGAAAACAGGGATGGTGACGTCAGCTCTTCAAGATGGTGGACGCTGGCTTCCTCTGTGGTCTGACCGGTATGGAGAACGGAATTGAACCGCATTCATCCCCGTCTCAATCCCAGAATACAGCACTGAGCACAGTAATTGCATAGCTGGCAGGAGCCCATAGAATCCGCACCACTGTATATTTGCGATGCTATCTCGTCGTTTCCCAGTGCGCGCCACAGACTCTAGCTGCAGGGCAATTTGCTGAATAAGCAGCATGACCCTCCGTGCGGACAAATCACTCGCGTTTGAGCCCCCGTAGCTGATCCTCGTCAGATGGATATATGTCCACTAGGTTGTGGAGCACCCCAAATTTGCTGGAAATTCCTAACAAGATAGGTTTTAGCCGTTCTAACTCGTCATTCTCCGGCACAGTGACGCGGTACATGGGGGTAATGCACTCCATTCGCCGCCATCATGTGATCCCCCAAAGTTAGTTTTCAGTACTAGGAAAAAAATATGTATTTCAGGTGAATGAATATTTCTGAGAATATTCTTGTGAAAAGTTGATTATAAATCCACATACATGAATATGAATGAATTTAGGGAGGGTATAAAAAAATATACTAAATATTTTTAAAAATCTGGAGAGTGAATATATATATATATATATATATATATATATATATATATATATATATACACACACAGACATTAAAAAGTAGCATTATGTATGTGAATTGAAATTCACCATGAAATATATATCATCCACAGATCCAAAAATATTAATTTTAATGTACATGGATTTATGTTGTTCAACTAAGAAGCTCACACATATGTTGAATTTTCAGTTCCAACAGCATTAAGTAGGAATGATCTCTTCTCACAATTTGTATCTGCCAAGCCAGCCACCTCACCAAATGTACGACTGATACCAGGTAGAATTCTATATGTGCTTATAAAAATACATGTGATGAATAGGCTACAGAGAAAGGGAGACAGTTATTCACATATTTGTTAACTTTTAAAACACATGGAGAACTATTTCAATTAAAATTCGCTAGATTTATAACACCTACCATTTATCATATGAAAGGCAAGTCCAATTATACACCATGCCTCCTGTGAACCTCTTGTATTTGTATTCTGTTTGGGTTATTATTCTCCATCAAATTAGGATAAGAAGTCAAAGTCTAGTAGGGTATGTGTTAGTGTCAGGGATTCAGTATTTCGAATGTAAAATTGGAAAATGTATCCAATGTGTATGCAAATATGTGCTACACAAATATCTTCCCACTCTCATTCAGAACAATGCCTTGACATTACCTTCGCCCTACATAAGACACAATTAGAGGAGAAGATTTAGAAAATCTGTGAATACATATGTGGAATGGAAAATGCTCAGAAGTTCACAAATTTGGAAGTGGTAGAGGAGTTTCCAAAAGGGACAGGGTAATTACTCCAAAAACATGAAGTTCTGCCAGCTTAACATCTGAAGAAGCTGCCTCTGAGGTTGGGCAATGAAATATATGCTGTTGTCAGAAGCATTAGCTTCATATGTAGTGAGACCATCAAATCTGGTTCTGCATCTATGTGACCTGGAGGACATGGTTTCTTATTTTCCAATGAACATGAGGCAGCAGTGCTGAATTTTCTATTTGTAGGTACACTGTGGCCACTGGTGTCTCCCCATGTGGACTGTAAATTCATTTGGTCATCCTCCACTTTCGTGGTGTTTCTTGCTGCTGCACTGGGAGTTTGGTATTTGCTTCATTAAATACAAGGGTTCAACTGGGAAACAGTGCTGAAGTGAGTTCTGTCAAGTGTGGTGGGTCGGGTTCTGCAGGAGAATGCACCAACCAGGCTTCTATCCCACATAGCTTGCCCCATTGACCATAGCAACCTGATTCTGAACATTGCCCTGAAACCTCTCCATATAACAATATGCTTTTACATATAAGGTTCTACTGACTGCAAAATGTCAGTCACAATCCATTTGGAAGCCAATGGCAGATCCACATGCCCCCACCACAGATGTTTTATCACACACCTGCCAACCACTGCTCTAGTACAACTACTCAGCATGATCCAACTTACTGGAATCTCTGTTCTACACCATTTTCATAAAACCCAGTCAATCAGGGCACTGTCCTGTATACTCATGATCAGCAACAGGACATCCAAATGTTCTCCAGTGCTACCCGGTCATGGGAATTTCAAAAATTTCATGTTATTGATCTAGCCAATTTTCAAGGATGAAGTTGGAGGCACTGTGGATTTTAATTCACTCAGAAACCATTAAATGGTGAGGAAGCTCATTTCAATGAAAACTCTGGAGAATTCTTACAGGCAAGGCTTCCAAAAGTGCCCAAAATTCAGATTAAGCCAGGCCCATCGAGGTCTACAATGTATGGTCCATGTGTGTTTTGACTCTTAAATATAGCTGCCAAGTCTTTAAGAATAATATCATGTGATATCCTGGCTGAGATTCCCTGTCCTCTGTGGAAAGTCAACTTGGGCTTAGATGTCACTTTCCAAAGGCAACTCTCATGCATGGCCATTTAAAATTCCAACACAATTCCTGGCAATAATTCTCTGAGATCAGTAAAGAACTCAGTCTCTAAGGGGCATCACACCAGAGTGCAAGCCTAGTTTGACCCAGTGATCTCTTCCAACCGCCAGACACATGTCCACAATTAAAACCAAAACACTCTCACATGGCCCTCATCTTCTTCCATATAGACACTCATCATATCCTCTGGCTGGAGGTTTCCATTAGTGACGCATCCCACGACAGTGTCCAAAATAAGCTCCCTGCCCCTTATTTGCCTAAAGTCAGGGTAGCATGGACTCTCTTCCTGTGAACCAGGAGTGATCAAATAGGCCTGCCTTTAATATTGCTTGACTTCTCCAACTTGAGGCCTTCTAGCTTTGGGGTTTAGATTCTTTAAGTGAATTGGAGTCATGAAAATCAAGCCCCTATGGCCTAGCCTCTGCAGGGCTTTGAAGAACACATTTGACCCAAAGGATCCCTATTCTCACTTGATGGATATCAGGAACCTACGAGAGGAAGGCAAGAGAGTTCATCAAAAATATATGATCTTTTTGCCATTTTGGTTTTGGATGCACACATGGGATCTATCTTTAGATCCATCAGGTGCTGAGAATCTAAGCCACAGCCTCACACAGGGCCAACAGGCTGATTCAGACATATCCCAATCCTAAGCAATTAAGCAAAGAGCCACAGGTGATGCCCATTCATTTCCATTTGAAAACTCTTTTTTTCAGGCTTCACAAAGTGGTGGCTTGAGGCAAAAAACTTCCTGACATTCAACAGAAAAATAGGTAAGCAAAAGGACCAAAGCAGGGTTTCTCCACTGAGACTTTCCTGGTCAACAGATATCTGAGATTTCTGAGATGCTAGCCATTTCCTTCAGCTATCCATTACATAGCCATGTCACAGATCTTGGAGGTGGTACAAATCTTGGACACAAAACCATGATACTATTCTGGAGAGTGGCCAGAATTGAGAGAGAAACAGGAAATTAGGAAGCTTGTAGGTGTTGCCCATCCATTAGGCAAGCCAGAGTCCACTCATGAATTGGGCAGGATTAATGCTGGGAAGCTTTCTACTAGACAGGACACATCCATTGATGCATTGTCTTTTCTAATGTCTACAACAATGGACTCCGTGGGATACACACACATAGAAACACTCACCTTGTCAAAGGACTTAATAGAAATATTCCACTCCATACCAAACAAACCGCCTTTCCTACCTATTCTCAGAACATGAGACAAAACCACAAACTCACACCCACACCCACAAAGGCACCTCCTTCCCCCTAGTAGGTCTGTGACTCCCCGGAGTGTCCTCTGACTGGTGGGCCATACTATGTTCCCCGGAAATGACCTCTTCTGTCTCAGATCATGTCTGCTTGGCCAACTCTGTGGAAGTTCTCAAGAGTCAGCGGTGAGACACTACCTGCTTTCTCAGGAAAAGCCCCTCTTCACAGGTTTCCTGGCATTTGGCCATCCTCACATCTGTAGGTACCAAGAAAGACTGACTCTGTCCTTGGTAATTCCAAACATGTGAGACCACTGGGACTAGAACAGGGACTGTCTCTGGGTGCCTGGCTTCCTGGATCCCAAGTTCAGAGAGTTCCCTCACCAAGGAAGTGAGGTGAGATCACTTCCTTCAGGATCTGAATGATGTCACTGCCTTGGCAACCACTTTGTCCTAACAGTTGCTTCCAAAAGTACCATGAGGTGGAGACTGCCCCGATTTTCATGGGACACTTTCTCTAGTTAGAATGCTGTATCAACCATAAGCACCCGGGAACAGCTTCCACACAGGACTGGTTTGGTCCATGTTCTATACATTAAGAAGAGAGAGACTGATTCAGACACAACCCTTCATCCTTACCAGAATGATTGCCATGGAAGATGACTTTTGCTTTCTGAGGTACTTCATAGCTGCCTTCATCTTCACCAGGGATCATTTCTGCATGAACATTTGAGTTTCTCAGCAGGTGAAGATCCCCTGGATTCCTGTAGTTTAATACCCACACAGTTCCTGCTCTCCTGCAAAGTTAGTGTATGGTTAGAGTTAATAATATTTTCGATTTGGGTTAGGAATCATTCTGCAGGATGAATAATGGGATTGGGAACCTGCGATATTTATAAGAATATATAGGTGAAATATATGTATGAAAACGGGAATCTAAGAAAGATTTGAAGCCCAGAAGGGCATTGGGCCCTTGGTTTGGATACTTAGTGTTGAATTATGTTCTGTACAATTGTCTCAGTTAAATCGAAATACAATGGCATAGGACCTAGTACCTTGGATGATTGAATGTAGAAGAGAACATCCAGTCAAAAAGGGATAGTCGGTAGGATTAGAAAGATAGTCAGTAGGTTTAGGAAGAAGAGTGAGTATATGATTTGAAATAAAAAGCTTCTTTAGCAATAGGGTTTCGTTTAGAGAGTGAATGAAAATGTAAGCACATGTGAAGAGTCAGCCAAAATGATGTACTGGGGAAAATATGTAGGAAAGCAGGTGTCAATAGAGACATTACGAAATCAGGCAATGTATAAAGTGAGTGATAGGATTAGACATTTTCAACAGGCTTGTGTTTGAATATATAATCATAGGAAAAAACAAATATGTCGTCACAAATGGGAATGACATTTGAGAGCATTAGGCAACCTGGACATGGATGCTATTAGTTATCAACATTCGCTTTCCTTTTAGGCTTTGGTACAATCATAAGTGTGACATTTTTTTTTTTTGCTCCGAATATTACTGTGATAAAATGTATATGTAGATTAGGTGACATGAGTATTTCTTTCACCATTTCTGGGAGCAATAATTTGAAGATGTATACATTAGTATTAGGGGCACAAAGAGGTGTAACCTGTTTCTATGAATATAGAGATAATGCATGAATAGACCATACTATGAATAAATAACATAACTGATTCCACTTTAAATAATGGATTGAATTGATATGTGAAAATATATAAGAAATCTTATATTGATATACAATCATTCATTCCAACCAGTTATATATCTAATGGTAATATTAGGATTATGGTTTATGATGAATGGTGTTTGAGTTTTGCTTTATAAGTGATGATGTTAAACAAAAATAATGTGTTTGGAAAGAAGTCTCATGAAAAGACTAGTCAAGAAACATGGAGGAATGCATGTGTTCTGAATCAGGAAGTGATTGATCGTGAAACAAATTCCTATAAATTTTCTAATTTGTGACTGAAATATATATCCTATGATGTGCATAAACTGAAGACATAGTAAAGTACAAGTGTTGAATAAAAAATGAAAGTCAAAATACACATCATGTCCCCTAGGAATCTACTTGCATTGATTTTAAACTGGCTAAGTAACTGTAGAAATATTAGGGTTTGTATGCACCATTCACTGAATTTAGTTTTCAGTACTAGGAAACAATATGTATTGCAGGTGGATGATTATTTCTGAGAATAATATTGTGGAAAGTTGATTATAAATCCACAGATATGAATATGAATGAATTTAGGGAGTGTATAATAAGACACATATATTTCATATTTTATATTTTGAAAAAATCTGGAGAGTGTATATATATATATATATATATATATATATATATATATATATACACACACACACACACACACATGCACATGCACAGATATTAAAAAGTAGCAATACAGGAGATCCATTATGAAGGCAGGCATGGAGAAATCAAGTCTATGATCTCTTCAGCTGCACGGGCATAGGGAGTCGTAAACTGTCTAAATGCTGTTTGCTCAGAATCACTAGGCAATGTTGACCTGTTGTGAATCTGGGGCGAACAGTCTGGGCCCCTCAGAACACACCACAGAGCCCGGATTGGCTGCATTCAAGCTTAGATTCGTCTGGTTTTTGTGACTCAGCACTAACATTCCCGCTGAAATAACTTGTCGGTCTTTCTGAATTGACAGAGTTAAAAGACAACTGAGCCTTCATAGGCAGTGGCCACAGGATTGAAATGGGGCTTGGGAGATATAGTCAGGACCCACCTGTTGCATTGGTCACCCAGCAAAGGGAACGAATGGTCACCATTTTAATGGGATACGACCATGGCAGAGAACTGACATTACAGACGGAGGAGATAACTTCATTGAAACCAACGCGACAAGTGTGTAATCCCATTGCCATCTCTCTCCAAAACCATGGGGAAACTCAATGGGCCCTTCCCC